>NC_079170.1:667500-965000 GCF_947568905.1 Ostrea edulis
CCAGTGTAGTTTTTAGCTCACCTGAGCTGAAAGCTCAAGTGCGCTATTCTGATCGCCTGTTGTCCATCGTCTGTCTGGCTGTTTGTAAACTTTACATTTTCAACTTCTTCTCCAGAACCACTGGGCCAATTTACTTGACAGACATCAAACTTGGTACACTGGTAAATCTTCAGGAGAAGATCACCCCTATTGCTTTTGAGGTCAAGGGTCAAAATGGACATAGGAATACACTAGCTGTCTGCTCCATATCTTGAAAACCCTTTGCTTGACAGACATCAAATTTGGTACACTGGTACATCCTCAGGAGTAGATTACCCCTATTGATTTTGAAGTCACCTGGTCAAAGGCCAAGGGTTAAACTGGACATAGTAATATATTTGTCTCCTATAATTTAAGAATTATTAGCTTGATTGACACCAAACTTGGTACACTGGTACAGCAGAAGTAGTAGATGACCCCTATTGATTTTTGGGTCACATGGTCAATCCACCCTGGACATAGGGAAGATATTGTCTGCTTAATATTTTGAAATGGTTTGGCACCACTATCAATGAAATGATGCATGTGTATAACCCTTTTCAATTTTACACCATGGGGGCAGATATGTTTTACAAAGATTTCTTGTTTGCTTCCATTTTGAGGGGGTGTTGTCAGTTTTCAATATATTTTTAAAACCAATGAATAGATCTGATTCAAACTTTGTGTATAATATTCTGTATAAAATGAAGCCGTGCTCGGGTCAATGTTATCGAGCAGTAATTCTGAAGGTCAGGCGGACATTGGAAATGTCCGATAATTTTTTTTTGGTCCGATCAGTATCAGTTGTTGGCTGGAAGAAGTATCCGAAAATTTTTTTTTCAATGAAATACATCATTTCTGTTGGATCATTAGTCCCGCTAGGACAATTCTAGTGCTACACCTACTGTGACATGAGGCCTTGGTTTCTGCTGTGTGATCCAAGGGACTGCCCCATTGAGTTGCCTCTTATGACATGCAAGGGGGTACTGAGAACCCATTCTAACCTGGATCCCCATGGAACTGGTTCATTTCCTGTAGTAATACGTTTTAAGGTCTGTAACTAAAAGAAGTCATGTCTAATAGTTTAAAAAGTAAAAACACATTTTTTGGGCCAAAAAAATTAATTGATAGATTATCATCCCCGCCGCCCCTCAAAAAAGGGCCCACTCCGATATTTTATATTTTGCAAAAATTAAGATTTCAAACAAACTTGCTTCCCAGTGGCATGAGTGAATGATTAAAGTCACAGAATGTTGGTTTTATATCTTCTACCAAGGATTTTTTGAATGTTAACTTGATTAACACTATGTGTGATGCCTTTGTCATAACTCGATTTTTATGCCCCAGTTATTGGAGATTCGGGGGGCATAAAGTATTTTTGTCTGTCCATCTGTTTTTCTGCAATTTGTTTTTTTTACCTTGGCCATAACTTTTGAATGGATGATGCTAGGGCTTTCATATTTTACAGTGTATTCCTTGGGACAAGACCTTTCTTTTGTACTAAAATGTTTGACCTTGTGACGGTCACCTTGGGAGTTTGACCTACTTTTAATAAACTTTATTTTGGTCATAACATTTGGATGGTTATTGATGACTTATATTCTACATGTGTATATCTTGTGACAATGCTTTTCTTTTGGTACCGAAATGTTGACCTCTTGACCTTGGAGTTAGACCTACTTTTGAAAAACAGTTTGACCTATTTTTGAAACCTTTTACCTTTGTAATAACTTGTGATAAGTCAGTGATAGGGCTTTTACATGTTTATTTCTTTTGACAAGACCTTTCTTTTGGTACCAAAATTTTTGACCTCATGACTTGAGAGTTTAATCTACTTTTGAAAAAAAATTAACCTCGTCCATAACTTTTGAATAGGCTTTCATATTTCACTTGTGTAAATCTTTTGACAAGACCTTTTGTTTAGTACCAGAATTTTTTACCTCATGAGTTTGACTTATTTTTGAAAAGATATTAGATTGGGTCATAACTTTTGAATGTTTAGTGATGGAACTTTCTTATTTCACATTACTGCGTATTCCTTGTGACAATTAGATCTTTCTTTAGGTACTATAGTTACTTAGCTGCCAATCTGGGGCATCAGTGTTTCACAAACACATCTTGTTCATTACATACAGTTTACACCTACTGATGGTGCAGTCGGAGGAGGCACTGAAATCAGCATTACTGGAATCAACTTGGGATTGACTGTCAGTGATATAAACAATGTCACTGTAGCAGGAGTGATGTGTTCAGATGTTACACTGAACAACAGAACGTATGTATAAATTATTTACGTTTATTAATTGGTAACATATGCTACAGTCCCTGAAATGTTCTACTTTCCCTGAAATGTTCTACTTTCCCACTTGAACGGTGAACGCACCGTGAACTAACGCAGAGTGACATGTGTGTGAAAGCTGAATGCAACTTTGTGAACGATTGGTGAGCTGAGCAAACAGAGCGAGAACGCAAAGCGAACAGTGAATGCAAGATGAACGATTTGTTCGGAATATATTGGATGTTTTCCTTACATCGTCCGTATTTCATACATGTACAGTGATTAGCTAATTGTAAACTGATATTTGTTTTGAAGTAATGAATAAATTTTGTTGTTCCAATGTCACCAGACTATGTTAAACGCTATAAAACATTTTTGTGAACACTTTCCAACACAAATAGATATAATGTATCTATGTACCGGTACTTGCACATTGCATATTAAATATGTATTTGTTTCCTCCAACATGGTTGAATATTTCCAACGTGAAGAAGAAAATAATAGTTTATTGAATACGATAAATCAAACAAGCAGTTAATATGAAAAATAATCAAATTATTAAAGATAATTCAAGAAGTTGTTTAGTATCTTTATTAACAATTATTCATTACTGATCAAATAAAATGTCGCACATTAGCATCTAGCAATTATCTGTTGAATTAAAACATTTTTAGCTCTTCTGAGCCGAAGGCTCAAAGAGCTAATCATATGGGCATATGTCAGGCGTGCAGTGTGCGTCAACTTTTTGGAAAAAGGGCTATATCTCAAGAACCCCTTGGCCAATTTTTGTCAAATTTGTCACAAGGTATCCTTGGCCCAAGGGCTTTCATTTGTACTAAAACTAGGGTTGTGACCCTTTAACAAGGGGAGATAATTAGGAAAATGCAAACAAAAGTAGTGGTTGCTAAAAAATCTTTTTCTCAAGAACCACTGTGCAAATTATCACCAAACTTATGCATAAGGATAAGGATAGGTTGTAGATTAAAAATTGTTCAAGGCATCATCCTGGGGCAAAGGGTGTGGTCTCAAGGTCACTTCAAATTTGACCTTAAATTTTGTTTTGTTAAAACTTTGATATTTTGCTTAGTATAAAGACTAGGATCATCAAATTTTGTCAGTTGATGCATCTTAGGACCTAATATGTTGTCTCAAAAGTAGGTCATGGTGACCTACTTTTTGAATTTCGCAGGTAATTATTATTAAATGGATTTTGTTGCATATCTTGGACACTTTTGAGCCTATGATCATCAAAAGTTGTCAATTGATGGATCATGGGACCTTGAAGTGCGTCATGTGAAAAGTATGTCACCATGACCTACTTTCTGAATTTTATGGCTAATCATTTATGAAGACATTTTAGGTTGTTATTTCAGATACCGAGAGGTTTAGAATAATCAAACCTTGTAAGTTGATGCGTCTAGAGGCCTCAAAACATATTTATAAAAAAGAGTAGGTCACAGTGACCTACTTTTTGAATTTTGCATACATTCCAATTTCACATTTTCAATTTCAGATGCATATTTTGGACACTTTGAAAGCTAGGATCATCAAACTTTGTCAGTTAATGCATCTTGAGTCTTCATAGTTTGTTGACCAGAAAGTAGGTCACTGTGACCTACTTTTGGAATTTGACGGCTATATTTTAATATTTCAGATACTATTTGACTTACAATTATCAAACTTTGTCAGTTGGTGCATGTTGAGTCTTCAGAGTGTGTTGACTAAAAAGTAGGTCACCGTGACCTATTTTTGGATTTTGACGGCTATATTTGAATATTTCAGATACTATTTGACTTACAATCATCAAACTTTGTCAGTTGATGGGTCTTGAGTCTTCAGAGTGTGTCGACCAAAAAGTAGGTCACTGTGACCTACTTTTAGAATTTGACGTTTATATCTGAATATTTCAAATACTATTTGACTTCAATTATCAAACTTTGTCAGTTGATGCATCTTGAGTCTTTGAAGTGTGTCGACCAAAAAGTAGGTCACTGTGGCCTTCTTTTGGAATTTGACAGCTATATTTGAATACTATTTGACTTGTCAGTTGATGCATCTTGAGTCTTCAGTGTGTCGACCAAAAGTAGGTCACCGTGACCTACTTTTGGACAGTTACATTTAAATTTTCAGGTACTATTTGACTTAACATCATCAAACTTTGTTATTGATGAATCTTGGTTAGTGAGAATTTTGCCTGTTCTACAATGTATCAGAAGAGCGATTCTAGGCCTATGGGCGTCTTGTTACATGTATATACAATTGAGACTATGCAAGTTAGTATCATTCAAATCCTATAATGTTTTAGAAAAGAAGTTTATTCCAATGACTTGCTCAGGACTTTGTAGTTTGAATTTTGGATCCAAGTTTTAGAAATATGAGGAAACTGCATGTTCTGAAGTTCGAAATATATTCAGTCTAAACAAAATATAGTACGAGTATTGAATTTATTGTTCTCTGGAAATGTATGCGTAGGCAACGTAGTATAGCTTTTCAAAATGGGGGGGGGGGGGGGGGGGGGGGGGGGTTGAATGCATGAATTCAGTAAAAATAGAATAGTACTACTCCACTACCATTTACTACTTCATAAAATAAGTGAAGGGGGCACAACCAATTAAATTTGCATATAATGATATTAACGGAAAAACACATTGTCAAGGAGAGCCCCACCCCCCCACCCCCACCCCTATTTGTTGCTGTGTCAATGGTGCAATAATAAATTGTACAAGTTGAAGTACTAGTTCCATTTTATATCACAAATTGCAGACTCGCAGAAATTGTTCCATTTTACATCACAAATTGCAGACTGGCAGCGATTGTTCCATTTTATATCGCAAATTGCAGACTCGCAGCGATTGTCATTGAAATGTATTCATGTTTGGTTTTATACACATGTACTTAAAGTTTGTAGATCTGAACATTGTTGAATGAAGTGTCCTGGTAAAAGAATATAAATAAAACCAACCAAACATTGCAATTAAACTTAACATAAAGTGTACAAAACACTAATAGGTAAAGTAGAATGCTTCAGGGACTGTATTTGATTGGCTGAGTAACACACTTTATTTTTAGTAACGTAACTTGCTACCTAAAGTATTGTGACATCATTAAGTAACTCTTAATGTTTAGTTTAGAAATCTTCCTAAGAAACACTTACAGTACATAGGCCATGAGTATTCCCTGTCGAACAGTGGAAAACACATATCATAATTAAAAGTGTATTTGTCAAGTGATAAATGAGATTATAAGGAAATGGATTTGATAGTGTTTCTGTTGTATTTAGTCATATAATAGAAAAAAATGATGAAGCATGAACAGCTAGGTTTGCTTGTTCTTTGCAGATTAAGATACTTATCAACTAAAACAATGGTATTGATATATAAGTTTGTTCGTGACACTTTGTTTTTGTAGAATCAAATGCATCACCGGGGCTTCAAGTGTTAAATCAGGACCTGTGGTAGTCATTGTGGGAAGCAAAAAATCTGCTGATTCAGCACAACACTTTGAATACAAGGTTTGACAATTGAACTCATTGATGTATTTTACTTTGTGTTAGAAATAAAACCTGGCAAAACATTAACCAATCATTTTGTTTTTAGCCGAGTTGCAACGAAGTTGAACTTGGCTATTGGTTTGGTTATGCGGGCGGGTGGGTGGGTTGGTGGGCGGGCGGTTGGGCGTCAGCAATTGGTTTCCGGATGATAACTCGAAAAGTTTACAATCTAATCAAATGAAACTTTGATATATTGTTGGGTACCAGGTAAGAAAGACCCCTATTGATTTTGGAGAAAATACGTCAAAGGTCAAGGTAACAGTGACTGAATATAGAATGAAAAATTTGGTTTCTGGATGATAACTCAGAAAGTTTAAATCCAAATCAAATGAAACTTTGATATATTGTTGGGAACCAGGTAAGGAAGACCCCTATTGATTTTGGAGAAAAAAGGTCAAAGGTCAAGCTCACAGTGACCCAATATAGAATGAAAATTTAAAAAATATTTGGTTTCCGGATGATAACTCAGAAAGTTTAACTCCGAATCAAATGATACTGAAAGATATTGTTATGTACCAGGTAAGGAAGACCCCTATTGATTTTGGAGAAAATAGGTCAAAGGTCAAGGTCACAGTGACCGAAAATAGATTTAAAATTCCAAAAAAGTTTGGTTTCCGGAGGATAACTCAAATTTTTTTTCATTTGAATCATATGAAACTTGGATATATTGTTGGATACCAGCAAAGCAAGGCCCCTATTGATTTTGGAGAAAAAAGGTCAAAGGTCAAGATCACAGTGACTGAAAATAGATTGAAAACTTCAGACAAATATGGTTTCTGGACAGTAACTCGAAAAGTTTAAAACTGAAATCAGTTCTTCACAATTATAAATATGCCACATCATTCCTGACTTTACAATGTAGCCCATGCAACTCGGTTCATGCACTCCTGGGTGCATACATTGATTTTTGAATGTTGAATTCAGTTTTGGACATATGCGGTATAACTTCACACAGAATCAATTTGTACGGTGATCACTTTCAACAAATATATAAGAAATTAACTCAAACAAATGTAAGAAAATAACTCAAACAAATATAAGAAAATAACTCAAACAAAAATATAAGAAAATAACTCAAACAAATATAAGAAATTAAGGTGACTCCACACTCGCAGTTTTATCTGATACAAGTTTGAAAAGTGTATTTATTTCCATTCATTAGAGTTAAAACTAACAAATTATCAAATAAAATACATAGGTCATCACACTTTTTAAGATGAGAGACGTACATAAACAGAATCATGTATCACCGTCAGAAAATTGCTATTTTCCTTAAACAGCGTTATCAAAACTCCATACAAACTGGTTATGACGATATAGTAGCATTCATAACAATTTCATGAAACTATATCTTCACAAAAATATACAAAATGTATGTAAAAAATATAGGAAATCTATCGCATAATAGACTTGATAAAGAAATCAATAGAAACAGAGTTATTGCCCTTGGATTCAATATTTTGAAACATATCATTGATTATTCATCTATAACTTTTGAAATAGTCTATTTTTAACAAGATTTTTTACAATAAGTATCAGAAAATAGTCCAACAAAATTTATGTTCCTATCATGCATAAATTTAAATAAATCATTGATTTTGCAAAATCTGATGACATCACAGGAGGGTGGAATTACTTTAACTCAAACAAATATAAGATAAGAATTCAAACTAATATAAGAAAATGACTCAAACAAATATAAGAAAATAACTCAAACAAATATAAGATATAAGAAAATGACTCAAACAAATATAAGAAAATGACTCAAACAAATATAAGGAAATGACTCAAACAAATATAAGAAAATAACTCAAACAAATATAAGATATAAGAAAATGACTCAAACAAATATAAGATAATGACTCAAACAAATATAAGAAAATGACTCAATATAAGATATAAGAAAATGACTCAAACAAATATAAGAAAATGACTCAAACATAAGAAAATGACTCAAACAAATATAAGAAAATAACTCAAACAAATATAAGATATAAGAAAATGACTCAAACAAATATAAGAAAATGACTCAAACAAATATAAGAAAATGACTCAAACTAATATAAGAAAATGACTCAAACAAATATAAGATATAAGAAAATGACTCAAACAGATATAAGAAAATGACTCAAACAAATATAAGAAAATGACTCAAACAAATATAAGAAAATGACTCAAACAAATATAAGATATAAGAAAATGACTCAAACAAATATAAGAAAATGACTCAAACAAATATAAGAAAATGACTCAAACTAATAAAGAAGAAAATGACTTGTTCATCTTTTGTGTTGAGAGGTGATTTCTGGATGATATTTCAAATTCTCTTTGTGATTTAGCAATCAAATTTTCATTTTCAAGGACAAAGAAATAACTTCTATAAACGCAAACATAAAATGGAAATCACATGACGTACATACAATATTCTCTGAGTAATTATCAAGCATTGTTCTGATGTTTAGATTTTTTAAATTCGTTTTATGTATTATGAAGCCACGATAGAGGTTATTGTTCTAATGTTTAGATTTTTTTAATTCGTTGTTTTATGTATTATGAAGCCACGATTGAGGTTATTGTTCTAATGTTTAGATATTTTTAATTCGTTGTTTTATGTATTATGAAGCCACGATTGAGGTTATTGTTCTAATTAATGTTTAGATTTTTTTAATTCGTTGTTTTATGTATTATGAAGCCACGATAGAGGTTTCGAAGTTTGCAGAGATTCAGTAAAATAGAGAATACAGCAATTCTATGATAAAATTTCTGAACAATTTCATTTTAAAGATAAAGACAGACAGTAAAATAGCTGAACTTGTTTGTTTTTGTTGTTGTATTTTTAGGATCCTGTTTTAAGACATGTTAGTCCAAATCAGAGCATTCAGTCAGGTGGAAGGAGAATTCATATTGTTGGAGAAAATCTTACTATTGGCAACTTGAAGTATGAGGTGAACCTGATACCTGTGAGCACAACCAATGGTGAAAAATCAAAAAAATGCATTCTGTGAGTATATAGTATTTCTGTTTTTGTACTAATGTTGGGTGCTCACAGGGGTGCGACGATACACTTGATACAGACCTGATGATGTGATACGTATCACGATACAGACCTGATGATGTGATACGTATCATGATACAGACCTGATGATGTGATACGTATCATGATACAGACCTGATGATGTGATACGTGATACAGACCTGATGATGTGATACGTATCATGATACAAGCCAGAAGATGTGATACGTATCATGATACAGACCTGAAGATGTGATACGTATCGGGATACAGACCTGATGATGTGATACGTATCATGATACAGACCTGAAGATGTGATATGTATCATGATACAGACCTGAAGATGTGATACGTATCATGATACAGACCTGAAGATATGATACATATCATGATACAGACCTGATAATGTGATACGTAACACAATACAGACCTGATGATGTGATGTGTATCAGGATACAGACCTGAAGATGTGATACGTAGCATGATACAGATGATATGATACATGTCAGGTTACTTTAAAGATGCTAGGGGTGGGGCAAAAATTACCAATTTTCAAAAATCTTCTCTACAACTGCACATGTGTAAGAAAAACTAAATGCATCGTGATGTAGAGCAAGAAGGTCTCTACCAAAATTGTAAATATCATGATCCCCGGGATAGGGGTTCTGACCCCAGGATGGGGCTAAACTTACTATATAGTGTTAATGTATAAAACACTTAAGTAACATCTTTAGTGCTATTGATACTAAATTGAAACTAAATGGATATTTAAAAAGAGTAGGTAGTCTTTTACCAAAATTGTAAATTTAATGATCCCTGGGTTAGGGTTTTGGTATCAAGATGGGACCAAAATGGTCAGTTATTGAATGTGTGAACAATAGAAATTTTGAACTTCTTGAAAACTACCATTCCAATTCTATTCAAATTTGGTATGAAGCATCTTCTGTTGAAGGGGGGACATGAAACATAAATTTTAGGACTCTTGAACAGGAATTTTTATGCACTCGAGATCGAAGATCGGGGGCATATTGTTTTTGTCCTGTCTGTCATTCTGTCTGAAACTTTAACCTTGCTAATAACTTTTGAACAGTAAGTGCTAGAAATTTGATATTTCACATGAGTATTCCTTGTGACAAGACTTTTCCATGGGTACCAAAAATTTTTACCCTTGGCCTTGGAGTTTGACCTACTTTTAAAACTTAAACCTTGCCAGTAACTTTTGAACAGTATAAGTGCTAGAGCTAGTGCTAGAGCTTTGATATTTCACATGAGTATTCCTTGTGACAAGACCTTTCCGTGGGTACTAAACCTTTTGACCTTGGCATTTGACCTACTTTTAAAAAGTTTGACATTGGTCACAGTGATTTTTCTATATTTTTAACGAGGGTCCTGTGGCTTTCAAATTGCGAAAAATTGTCAACATTTCAGTCAAATTGCGAAAAATCAATTTTATCATAAATAAGTTTTAAAATCATATGAAACATTATATCATCTTTATTTTACAGATCTGATTTTCTTTAACCTTCTAAAATTTTCAACTATTCTATCCAAATCATCATTCCCATAACTCTTTGGTAAGTCTTGTGTATATAATTCCCATCGAAAGTTTATTTTTTTCAAATACATTTTCTTTTCATAATTCTATTATTGGGGAAAATGCAAGCTAAATTGGGAAAAAATTTACAATTATTATGAGGGGAAAGGGCTGAAATTCGGACCCAAAATGGGCCTTAAAAATCACCGGGTCATAGCTTCTAAATGGTAAGTATTAGAGTTTTCGTATTACACATGAGCATTTCTTGTGACAAGATCTTTCTAGTGGTACCAAGATATTTGTCCTTGTGACCTTGGCCATCTTTGGAATTGGCCATTATTGGGGGCATTTCTGTTTCACAAACACATCTTGTTCTAGATTTCATTGGCCTTGGGACTAGTGATACTTTTAACTAGTACTCAGTTGACTGATAAGGCCAGTGAACCTTTTGTATATGTGTACCCTTGGTTTAATTGATAAAATTACACATATATTTCAATGGGGACAAAATTTAACTTCATTTTGTTCTCAGGGGCAGCATTTCAAAAACTATGTCCTATAAATAGAAACACTTCTCCTGTGCTCTCTTGCCATCAGCCTGGATTTTACATAAATGAACAACTATTTCTAAAGCAGTCATTTAGCTTCCCAGGAAGTGAGTAAGCAGTCATTTAGCTTGCCAGGAAATGAGTAAGCAGTCATTTAGCTTCCCAGGAAGTGAGTAAGCAGTCATTTAGCTTCCCAGGAAGTGAGTAAGCACAGTTGTTTAGCTTCCCAGGAAACGAGTAAGCACATTTACACAGTTATTTAGCCTCCCAGGAAGTGAGTAAGCACATTTACACAGTTAGTTAGCCTCCCAGGAAGTGAGTTAAAGCACATTTACACAGTTAGTTAGCCTCCCAGGAAGTGAGTAAGCACATTTACACAGTTATTTAGCCTCCCAGGAAGTGAGGATGGGCCTGAAGGGTCATACCTATACATATTCAGCGTCTCTGTTATTCTACAGGTACTGCAATTAATCATTTGATTAACATCCCATATCTTTTATGTGTGCCAACTGAATCGGAAAACATTAACAAATACCATAGAATGAGAACCATGTCCAAACTAAACAAATTTACTGAAAGAAAATGAATTCCATTTCAAATGAAACATAAATAAAATGAACCATACTTTGTACATATTTGCACGCAAACAAGTCTTTTATATATGCCGCCCTGTGGGGATCCGGGTTAGAATAGGTCTTCAGTACCCCTTGCTTGTCGTATGAGGCGACTGAATGGGGCGGTCCTTCGGATGAGACCACAAAAACAGAGGCCCCATGTCACTGCAGGTGTTGCTCAATAAAGATCCCTCCCTCCTCAATAGTCGTAAACAGTCCGAGCATAAGCCTGAATTTTGTAGCCTTTTATCGGCAATGTCTTCATATGAGTGAAATATTCTCCAGAGGAACGTTAAACATATACAATCAATCATTTATTTATGCCCATCGTCCGATGGGGTGTCTGTCTATCTGTAAACTTTTGACATTTTCAACTTCTTCTCCAGAACTGCTGGGCCGATTTTAACCAAACTTGGCACAAAGCATCCTTGGGTAAAGGCTTTCAAGTTTGTTCAAATCAAGGGCCAGGCCCCTTGAAAGGGAAGATAATCATGAAAATGCAAAAATAGGGTGGGAGTCATTTAAGAATCTTCTCAAGAACCATTGGGCCAGAAAAGTTAAAATTTACACGAAAACTTCCTGACATACTGCAGATTCTTCTTAACCTCCGAGTCGGAAAAGTGAATATTTACAGAAAAGCTTCCTAAAATAGCATACATTCAAGTTAGTTGAAATCATTATTCGTTATCCCTTGGGGTAGGATGTGGGCACAATAGGGGATCAATTTTTTCAGCTATTTAATCTGGAGCTTTCATATTTTGTGTATACATTGTTTGCAGCAGGACCTTTCATGTGATCCAATGGTATGTGACAATGGTGTTTGACCTTGTGACATTGGTGGTTGATCTTTTGACCTTGTGACAATGGTGTTCTTTTGACCATGGAGTGCCTTCTTTTTGAAAAAACCTGACCCATTCAATATCTGCTAAGCTATTTAAGGTAGGGCTTTCTTATTCTGTATATAGATTTTTATGACAAGACCTTGTCATACTTTGGTGTTCGATCTTGTTACCTCGAAGTCGAACAACGGCAGGGCCAAGGTGACTTAGGTGATGTGATGTGGCCCATGGGTCTCTTGTTGTTAGTCACATTGGTATTGAAGTGACTGACCCATGGTCTTTTGAATGAAATCACAATTTAACACGATCGGGGGGGGGGGGGGGGGGGGGGGGGGGGGAGCATGGCATATTATTTTTGATCTGTCTGAAACTTTAACCTTGCTAATAACTTTTGAACAGTAAGTGCTAGAAATTTGATATTTCACATGAGTATTCATTGTGTCAAGACCTTTCCATTGACACCAACAGTTTGTGACCTTGACCTTGGAGTTTGACCTACTTTTTAAAAACTTTAACCTTGCTAATAACTTTTGAACAGTAAGTGATAGTGACAGTAAGTGATAGAGCTTTGATATTTCACATGAGTATTCCTTGCGACAGGACCTTTCCGTGGGTACCAACATTTTTTACCCTGTGACCTTGACTGCCTGGGACGGTCAAGGTGTGAGTGGTTGATTATCTTGAGAATCACTATTGAATAATTATTTTACTAATATCTGTCTGTATGTATGTTATATGCAGGACCATATTGAAAACTAGCGTTATCGCTAAATATGTAATCCTGGTTAAATAAAGGTCTTATTATTATTATAGAGGTTTAATACGCTTTTGTCAGAATTTTTACAACGTAATACTGAGTCCCGACATCTTGGGACAACGTAATAACGAGGTCTATTTTATATAGGTTTGCTAAGAAATGGTTTTGTGCTTTGAAATTCCAACATAATATGTGGACTAACTTAGTAAAGGGGGAACGTTATAACGGGGCTCCACTGTACCAGCCATTGGTATACATTCAACTGACCATATGAAGAATAATATTTGTTTGATCTAGGCCATTGCATTAAATATGAATTGATTTTATATTTTAATCAAAGAAAAATGGTAATCATCAATTTTTGTTTGACAATTTTATTATCAAATACTCATAAAGTTACTGAAATTGTGTGTCCCAGCAGTTTTGGTGGTTGCATGATGTCTGATAATCGGCCTTTAGGCAATATACACATGTATGAAGGCAGTGATAAGCAATATATGAAGACAACGATAAACATGCATTTGCACCCACCGCGTGTGGACAATAGTATGTTTTCTGTCTCACTGTGCGAAAGAGTTCCACAAAGGGAAAGAACTATTGGGCAACTCGGAAATTGTGTATTACCCACCATCAACTGGAATATTAACAAGAATGTCAAATCCCAGAATGCATCATCAGTGAAATAAACAAAGGGAAGTGCACAAGAGAGATCGACTTCTCAGGAATTAGCAAGAATATTAATACCTGTACTTGCATGCATATAATGATTAAGATTAAGATCTACAGTGTTATATTCTTTTATAGTCACACAGGTCAATTCACTTTATCAAAGTTTTTCCTCAGTTGATAGAACGATTGAAAGAAATAGTAGTTCTAAAAACTTTAATACTAGATAGATACAATTATAGTTGTAGACCAACAGCAGAAAGAGATAGGATCACATGCAAACCAAATGGTTCAACCAAGAAAGGAGATCATAAAGTGGAAGTGATATTCGATGGTAACACCACAAGAACTCTGGACAACATTTTCTTCTCTTATCTGGACGATCCGACTGTGACCACTACAGAACCCTCTGACCTCAAAGCCATCAAGAGGTATGTTAGTTGCAGTTTTTCTTTGTTGTATATTCTACTATGCTTATTGCAAAGATCAAAGGAATGTCGAGGTCATTATTCTGCAATATACCTTCATACATATAATAACTGATTATGGGAAAATTGATAAACATCTCACTCACATTTTGTGTTTTGCTAACACAACAATATAAAAGTTGCTAACAGTCATAAAAATTAAATACACATTGTCGAACAAATTTATAAATGGCTGAAGAATATTTGTCATTCAATATATAAATCAATTGCCTGCATTCCACGATGCACATGTAAACAGATACACAGACAAGTTAATCCTTTTCCACCTATGCATTGTTTTTTGGCTCAGCTGGAAGGTAAGTGAGCTTTTCTGATCTCCTGTTGTCTGTCGTCTGTCTGTAAACTTTTTAGCTCACCTGAGCTGAAAGCGCAAGTGAGCTTTTCTGACCACCTGTTGTCTGTCCGTTTTAAACTTTTTCGACTCCTTCTCCAGAACTATTGTACCAATTTCAACCAAACTTGGCCAAAAGCATGCTTGGGTGAAGGGCTTTCAAGTTTGTTCAAATGAAGGGCCATGACCCTTCAAAGGGGAGATAATCACAAAAATGCAAAAATTAGGGTGGGGTCATTTAATTAAATCAAAGATTCCAAGCACATTGTCTTTGGTCTGTTCTTTGTCAGCAGCTCTAACTTAACTAGGTCATAACTGAACTAAATAAAACAGCTGAGGTGTGCAATTAAAAAGATTAACGACTACTAAATAGTAAAAAGAAAGCCTAAAAATGGAGTTAATACATGCAAGTTGAAATATGAAGATGCAAGCAATGGTCGTTTTTTTTTTAATATATATCTTTAATTTATTATTAATCAGTTTGTTTCATAGCTTCTGGCCAATTGGCGAATGATTCAGTTTAATTATGATTATACGGTATTTAGTGATGTACCGATTATCGCCAACTTTCGATTTTTGGTTGCTACAACTGAAACGATGTGAATAATTGATTGCCATTTTGAAAATCGAAAATCACTGACGTCAGTATTTTTTAAAATAATACAAATATTCCTGCCGCGACTTAACTAAAATCCAAAATGGCTGACAAAGCTGAATCATCCGATAAAATTGAATATTGTTTTAATGTCCCTCTTGAGAATCTTTCACTTATATGGAAACATCACCATTGCCGGTGAAGGGCTGCAAAATTTAGGCCTATGCTCAGCGCTTACAGTCTATGAGCAGGGAGGGATCTTTATCGAGCCACACCTGCTGTGACACGGCCCGGGGCCTCGGATGTTGCCTCTTATAACAAGCAAGGGGTATTGAGGCTCTATTCTATACTGGATCCCATAAGTACAACAACAAAAGTCGAGAGATCTATCCCTATCCCGGGAAAACAAAATTGAAATTATGGGATTATTAACTTCAAATTTCTAATGATATTAGACGTCTCCATATGAGTGAAAAATTCCCGAGAGAGACGTTAAACAAGATACAACCAATCAATCTTATGATTTTAAACTAATTAAATTAATATTTAGGTTAAAAAATAAAGTAAATTTAATATATTTATGCCATAAATTTGAAATGAATAAAATTCAATTATTTTTCGATTAATCAATCGAAAAAGTGCATCCGATTAATCCGATCATTGATTAATTATTTTTTCCTGATTGCCCATCACTAAAGGTATTTGATACTTTCTATACGGAATGTGAAGAACCTTCAGGTTCAATAAAGGTTATAAATTTTCCCAGGTCACCTATGGATTTTGCAACATCTTTATCTTTTTTTACAGTACTTGTAATGCATGAAACTTTTCTCATCATCAAAGTACAACAGTCATGTGGTGTTGTCCACTGTATTTGTCTAGACATTTTCTCTTCATAATTTTAAGTGAAAGGAAAAAGGTAAAGTTAATGAACATTAATCAATCTCAATCCTATAAAGAATTCAAAACTGAGGACAGAGCGAACAGTGAAACACAGACCTCCAGAAACACCGACCTCCAGAAACACAGAAACACAGACCCCCAGAAACACAGACCTCCAGAAACACAGACCCCCAGAAACACAGACCCCCCAGAAACACAGACCTCCAGAAACACAGACCTCCAGAAACACAAACCCCCCAGAAACACAGACCTCCAGAAACACAGAGCGAACAGTGAACCACAGACCCCCAAAAACACAGACCTCCAGAAACACAGAAACACAGACCCCCAGAAACACAGACCTCCAGAAACACAGACCCCCAGAAACACAGACCTCCAGAAACACAGAAACACAGACCTCCAGAAACACAGACCTCCAGAAACACAGAAACACAGACCTCCAGAAACACAGACCTCCAGAAACACAGACCCCAGAAACACAGAAACACAGACCTCCAGAAACACAGAGCGAACAGTGAACCACAGACCCCCAAAAACACAGACCTCCAGAAAGACAGAAACACAGACCCCAGAAACACAGACCTCCAGAAACACAGACCTCCAGAAACACAGACCCCCAGAAACACAGAGACACAGACCCCAGAAACACAGAAACACAGACCCCCAGAAACACAGACCCCCAGAAACACATAGCAAACAGTGAACCACAGACCCCCAAAAACACAGACCCCCAGAAACACAGACCTCCAGAAACACAGAGCAAACAGTGAACCACAGACCCCCAAAAACACAGACCTCCAGAAACACAGTAACACAGACCTCCAGAAACACAGAAACACAGACCCCCAGAAACACAGAGCGAACAGTGAAACACAGACCCCCAGAAACACAGAAACACAGACCCCAGAAACACAGACCTCCAAAAACACAGACCCCCAGAAACACAGACCCCAGAAACACAGACCCCAGAAACACAGAAACACAGACCCCCAGAAACACAGAAACACAGATCCCAGAAACACAGACCTTCAGAAACACAGACTTCCAGAAACACAGACCCCCAGAAACACAGACTTCCAGAAACACAGACTTCCAGAAACACAGACCTCCAGAAACACAGACTTCCAGAAACACAGACCCCCAGAAACCCCTGGTACAGGAATTCTCTATTTTGTCACTGAACTGACTGTTGCCATCAACACACAATGCATATATATACATTAAAACAAATTGGAAATCTTGACCTGGCATTAAAATTAATTTGTACGGAAACTCGGTCAACGTAATATTGATAGTTGTACAATGAATGATGTGTTTACTTTCACTTTAGATTTACTAGCCAGACTGGCTAATGCATCATTGAAGTTTTCCTCGACTGACCTCTACAATTGGTAGCATTGGGCTATGGTAATTGCACATGCCTGAAACAGAGACTTCATGATTAATGAACTGAAAAGTCAAGGTCAAATTTATGTGATTGCAAGTCGAGGTCGTTCATCGAGGTCAAATTTGTCACAATAGAATGTGGCCATATTGGTGAAGATAGTGTGTCTTGTTTCTGATGTTGATTTTAAGGCAAATTATACTCTGCTGCTTTTTTCACTGGGATTGAACATTAAATTCTGTTCTACTTGATGATTTTTCAGTGGTGGAACAAAATTTGTTGTGAAAGGAACAGGATTTGTCGATGTGCTGGAGAACTTGTATGTCAAATTATCAAAATATTCAGTAAGTATATTTTGATTAATTCTTGCAGATAAATTTGCCTCTTTAACTATCTCTCCAGTGATTTTTAAGACCCATTTTAGGTCCAAATATCAGCCCTTTCCCCTCCCAAAAATTACGAAGTTTTTCCCAATTTAACTTGCACTTTTCCCAATAATAAGAACTAACATAAAAACGTATTTGTTAAAAAATAAGTTCAATACGAATAGTTTATGTGTACGACATATCAATTTGAGATGATTTAGATATAGTCAAAAAATTTAAGAGCTTAAAGAAAAGAAAGTTAAGTATATAAAATAAATAAAGAATGACATCAATTTGTGTTTGATTTCTTGTTTGATATGATATATAATTTACAATGATGACTAGGTTTTCCCAATTCAAAAGCCACAGGACCCTTTTGTAAAATGTTGAATAATCACTGCTCTCACTCGCAGCCCTCATATCAATGCGGAAGAGGACATAGAAATACCGGTGTCGATTTGACAAATTTTAGTACATTTTACATGAAATTGATTTTCCGGCTTTGAATAACCCAGCCTGATGCACTAATTTTTTTAGCTTATATATTTTTTGTGTTGTGAAATTGCTTTTCTCATTCTTTATTTACATTTTTGTGCTGAACGTATTTTAAGCTTAACAAATTTAAAGTAAAAATAAGTAACACTCGTGTTCTTTCTGTTATTGTGATTAAAGACTCGAGAATCAAACTTTTCCAATCCACAGGCATCGTGAACAGGGGCATTGTCATCCATGAAGATGTAGTTATTCTTAGGGAAATGCTGTGCAATTTCTGGCCAGATATTATCAATTATTTTGAGCATTAATGTTACCTTTGATATCAGTTAATATGCCATACCTTGAAAAGAAGTGCATCCTCTGATCATGACACTTAACGTTCATCGCGGAACAGGTCACATGAGTTGGAGTTCTTATTTTTCATCTGCTTTTCTCCACACTCAGACCTAAATGTTGTTGTCCCCAATAGCAATCTGGCCTGGATTTCTCGAAAAGAACTTCAGTTGAAATCTGGACTTAAGTCTGAGATTTTACTCAAATTGTTACTGTTCAAATAGAAGAAAACTCAAAATTGAGTTTGAGATTTTTTCGAGAAATCCAAGCCTGACTCTCACTGAAAATCCATTAACACCATTCTTGCTGAACATCAATGAACAGATTTGATCAATGTCTATGAATCTGTAAAATTATATATTAACAATGTTCTGAATGCAACATACTTAAGAAAATTTTAGATGTTATAATCTCTCTTTTTCAAGATAAATTTAATTCTGTTTTTTAATGAATTGGAAGTCAGTTTAGGGGTCATGCAATTTTAAAAAAACTTAAATTCTGAATATATTGTCGATTTTTGATACAAGATTTTCAACATTTAGCTTTAAAATTTGATAATTTTAATAACCACTTATGTGCAAATCTAAAACATGAATACAAAAAGTCAATAACATGCAAGTTTTGAGATGTATCCAAGTTAGTTCCCTTTAGAAAACTGGCACACGGGCATGAAACAATTTTTTTTTACATGTTGAGTTGGAGAAATTGCTATTAGTGCATAAGGGAATTTACAGAGTTAAGTTTCTTATAAGCAGTTTCATCATCTGATTATTCATAAGGGAATTTACAGAGTTAAGTTTCTTATAAGCAGTTTCATCATCTGATTATTCATAAGGGAATTTACAGAGTTAAGTTTCTTATAAGCAGTTTCATCATCTGATTATTCATAAGGGAATTTACAGAGTTAAGTTTCTTATAAGCAGTTTCATCATCTGATTATTCATAAGGGAATTTACAGAGTTAAGTTTCTTATAAGCAGCTTCATCATCTGATTATTCATAAGGGAATTTACAGAGTTAAGTTTCTTATAAGCAGTTTCATCATCTGATTATTCAGTTGATACACAAAACAAATAAGTTAATAAATATAAACACAATTAATGTCATGAAATGTTTATATATCATGTTATTTGTTGTTCCTACATAATCAGGATGAAACTAAAACTTTCATATGAGTAAATTTAAACAAAAGCCTTTTTTCATATCTTTTTATTGTATTCCTCAATGATGGCAGGTTTGCTCGATCTGTACCGCTTAGGCATTTAGAGTAGTGCTAAATGCACCTCCTAGTAGTAATTATAACAGAAGAGCTCGATCTAGAAACTTTGTGTATTGTCATTGAATGTCAAATTTTGTATTTGTGTTGGAGGTTTTTTTTCTTCATTAAATTTTGTCTCAAAATTATGATATCTATCTTTGATTCGCTGTCGCAGCTTTGGATTAACCTTTCAAATTTACGGTTTCTCATACAACAGAATTCAAGTGCTCCTTGTTTAAGAAAGTCAAACACAAAGATAGAATGCGAGTTTCCAAGAGTCCCTGCATCCAGCACTCGCCACCGTCGCAGGAAGAGGCAAGTTTCAAATACTGCAACATATGCCCGTTATGCAGTCGACATTCATTTAGACGGATTCCACCAAACTCTACCTACTAGAACCTTGTATGTCAGTGATCCGTTCTTGGTAGGAAATCAAACCATCTCATTTGACCCAGATGAACAACAGGATATTATATTAACGGTATAGTATTTAAACAACAGGATATTATATTAACGGTATAGTATTTAAACAACAGGATATTATATTAACGGTATAGTATTTAAACAACAGGATATTATATTAACGGTATAGTATTTAAACAACAGGATATTATATTAACGGTATAGTATTTAAACAACAGGATATTATATTAACGGTATAGTATTTAAAATTAACAACAGGATATTATATTAACGGTATAGTATTTAAAATTAACAACAGGATATTATATTAACGGTATAGTATTTAAAATTAACAACAGGATATTATATTAACGGTATAGTATTTAAAATTAACAACAGGATATTATATTAACGGTATAGTATTTAAACAACAGGATATTATATTAACGGTATAGTATTTAAAATTAACAACAGGATATTATATTAACGGTATAGTATTTAAACAACAGGATATTATATTAACGGTATAGTATTTAAACAACAGGATATTATATTAACGGTATAGTATTTAAACAACAGGATATTATATTAACGGTATAGTATTTATATTAACGGTATAGTATTTAAACAACAGGATATTATATTAACGGTATGGTATTTATATTAACGGTATAGTATTTATATTAACGGTATAGTATTTATATTAACGGTATAGTAATTATATTAACGGTATAGTATTTATATTAACGGTATAGTATTTAAAATTAACAACAGGATATTATATTAATGGTATAGTATTTATATTAACGGTATAGTATTTAAAATTAACAACAGGATATTATATTAACGGTATAGTATTTATATTAACGGTATAGTATTTATATTAACGGTATAGTATTTATATTAAGGGTATAGTATTTTATATTAACGGTGTAGTATTTATATTAACGGTGTAGTATTTTATATTAACGGTGTAGTATTTATATTAACGGTGTAGTATTTATATTAACGGTATAGTATTTATATTAACAGTGTAGTATTTATATTAACGGTATAGTATTTATATTAAGGGTATAGTATTTATATTAAGGGTATGGTATTTATATTAACGGTATGGTATTTATATTAACGGTGTAGTATTTATATTAACGGTACAGTATTTATATTAACGGTACAGTATTTAATATTAACGGTACAGTATTTATATTAACGGTACAGTATTTATATTAACGGTATAGTATTTATATTAACGGTATAGTATTTATATTAACGGTACAGTATTTATATTAACGGTACAGTATTTATATTAACGGTAGAGTATTTATATTAACGGTATAGTATTGATATTAACGGTATAGTATTTAAAATTCCTGATACACTGTGTCTCCCACTTCATCAGTGGAAGCAGGGTATATTATTGTGGGTGTGTTTGTCTGCCAGAATTTTTATAACTCTTAAGAGATGTGACTATGATTGCATGTGTTACTTTAATGTACGTAATTAGCAGGCTGTCCAGCGGCCCTAAAATTCCTAAAAATTCCTAATTTTTTTCAGTTTTGCTAAAATTCCTAAAAAAATGTAAAATTCAAGGGGAAATCCTAAAAAAGCCCTTATTTTTCATGTCAATTCCTACTTTTTTATCAGTCTTGAAAAATCAAAATGCATTCATACAAAATGTGTGTTATTAACGTAGATTGCAGTTCTTATTCAGATAATGCTGATGCAGTGAAAGGCAGTTGACCTGTGGATCCATGTGTCAAGCTTGTTTATTGGTTGTGACTTTGTGATAAAGAGTTGAGATTTTAGGTTATAGCCAATAATAGCTGAGACCATGGAACACTGGAATACGCCTTTCCTGTACTTACATCTTATTTGTGTGTCATGTGAGTTTCTTTATTGTCAAATTTGACAAGGTAAGTCCTTTTAAATAATTAAAACTTCCGCAATTTGGTTAAAAATTCCTAATTTTAGCCCTATTTTTTAAAAATTTTACCACTAAAATTTGCCCTTATTTTTTGTCCAAGGGTGCTGGACAGCCTGAATTAGGGCCCCGCATGAAATGCGGGAAGCCCTATAGTAATCACATTGTCCGTCCGTCCGTCTGTCCGTCAACACTTTCTTTGTGACACGATAACTCAAACAGTTTTTATCGTACAGTTTTCAAATTTTGTACAGAAATAATTTACAATAAGAGGAAGAAGCCTATAAATTTTGGGGTCATTTCACTTTGTTTGTCTGTCTGTATGGCATGATCTTTGTTATTATGAACACTTTCTTTGTGACACGATAACTCAAACAGTTTTCATTGTACAGTTTTCAAATTTTGTACAGAAATACTTTATAATAAGAGGAAAACGCCTATAGATTTTGGAGTCATGTCGCTTTGTTTGTCTGTTTGAATGTCATCATCTTTCTTTATTATGACCGTATCTATTTACCACTGTCTAAGGGAGATAATTCAATTTAAATTATGATATGCATTGTATTGATAAATAGAAAATTTACAAGAAATAACTCGACAACATTGTGTATATATTTGTTTTTTTTTAATGTGATATAAAAAATGCTTAATGTTACATGTATATTGAATTAACACGTCATTCCCATGCAGTCAACAACTTTCAATCGGGGTCGGAATACGAAATTAAATTTCTTATATCCGGTTGCAAAGTGAAACTGCTTCATGCCTCAAGTTATTGAATTATGTAGTAATTGCACGTTACACATTAGAGAACTGTTCCTTTTGATAAAGAAAGTCACAAAATAGATACAAAATGAGTGTACCTTATTCATTACTGTTACCGAGCTTTCGTCGGTGAAAATCTCGAAATGGCGTGTTTTACTGCGCTTGTTGACAGTAAGGTCCACATTTTCTACGTGAGTATTTTGATATTTGCTTATGAATTTTTTGCGCATACATGGTATGCCTCGGCTAGGAATAATGGAAACTTTTTCACCTATGTATGTAAAGACATATTCTATTAATTTCTATTTTTAAAAATGTAGAACACTTTTATCAAATGACAATGTGTTTGAAAACGCTTAGAGCCCCGATGTCAGAATTTCCTTTTCCAAGACATCGATATGTCAAATTTACAATCCTTTTCGAATAGTATGTACCATATTTTGTACCAGTTATCCATTTTGAATCCCCTATTAGGATGGGATTTAGTTGCACTCTGTTGTGTTTGAGTGGATGAGTGTGTGTCAAACAGAAGTAATTATACCCGCACTTTCTAAAGAAAGTTTGTGTATATTGTTGTTACCCCGGTCCGTTCGTCCGTCTGTCACACTTTCTTCTTCCACAAACTGCTCTTTTATTTCAAGTGGTAACCAATTGATCTTTTGGAATATGATAGGTGGTGTACTGTAGATATATGATAAGGTTTTAGAATATTCAATTTTACCCTGGGGGCAAAACGGGGGTCAAAAAAGGACGTTTTTTCAACAAAAACCTGGTTCCCAGAACTCCTCCTACATTTCATGAGTAGCCCAATCATCTTTTGGAAGATGATTGGTTAGGTCCTGTAGATGTGCAATAAGGTTTCGGAATTTTCATTTTCACCATGGGGGCCAAATAGGGGTCGAAAATGATGCTTTTTAACACAACCCTGGTTCCCAGAACTCCTCTTACAATTTACACAGTAGCCTAATAATCTTTTGGAAAATGATTGCTGGTGTCCTGTAGATGTGCACTAAGGTTTTGGAATCTTCATTTTCACCCCTGGAGTCAGATGAGGGTCGAAAAATGATGGTTTTTTTGCACAAAAGAACTCTGGTTCCGAGAACTCCTCTTACATTTTAAGCAGTATCCTAATAATCTTTAGGGAGATGGTTGCTGGTGTTCTGAAGATACACAATAGAGTTTCGGAATTTTTACTTTTGCCCTGGGGTCCATTAAGTGGGGGTCGAAAAATGACGATTTTGTACCAAAAAACCCCTTGTTCCCAGAACTCCTCTTACATTTTAAGCAGTATCCTAATAATCTTTTGGATGATGATTGCTGGTGTCCTGTAGATGTGCAATAAGGTTTTGAAATTTTTATTTTCACCCCAGGGGTCAAATGAGGGTTGAAAAATGACTTTTTTGCACAAAAGAACACTCAGGTCCCCAGAATTCTTTTTACGTTTTAAGCAGTATCCTAATAATCTTTAGGAAATCGGTTGCTGGTGTCCTGTAGATGCGCAATAAGGTTTTGGAATTTTTATTTTTGCCCTGGGGGCCAAATGAGGGTCGAAAATGATGCTTTTTGTACAAAAAACCTTGATTCCCAGAACTCCTCTTACAATTTATGCATTAATTAATTATAAAATAACGATTGTGGCTTCTTTGCAAGTAACACCAATATGACAAAGAGTATATTTAAAGGCAAACACTTGTGTGCAGGTATTACTGTCTTATGACAGCATCTAGTTTAAATTGCATCAGTTTCTCATAAATATGCTATATGATTCCTTTTTCACAAATTTGCTTTCCAATGTATCTTTGAATATTATTAATTCTAACATATATCCCAGCCCCAAACATTGCTTATAATATCAAATACAGATGTCACTTTCCTCTTAAACCTCAGTGGGGCCCTTGCTGACCGTGTCAGTTTTTAGCTCTTCTGAGCCGAAGGCTCAGAGCTAATGCTATGGCCATTTGTGCGGTGTGCGTAAACTTTTTAGAAAAAGGTCTATAACTCAAGAACCCCTTGGCCAATTTTTTTCAAATTTGTTACAGGGTATCATTGGCCCAAGGGCTTTCATACATACTAAATAGAGGGATGTGACCCTTTCACAAGGGGAGATAATCAGGAAAATACAAACAAAAGTAGTGGTTGCTAAAAAATCTTCTTCTCAAGAACCACTGGGCAGATTATCACCAAACTTACACATAAGGATGAGGATATGTTGTAGATTAAAAATTGTTCAAGGCATTACCCTGGGGCAAAGGGCGTGGTCTCAAGGTCACTTCAAAGTTGACCTAAATTTATATTTCCTTAAATCTTTGATATTTTAGTCATTATAAGGACTAGGATCATCAAATTTTGACAGTTGATGCATCTTAGGACCTTGTGTCAAGTTGTCTCAAAAGTAGGTCACGGTGACCTACTTTTTGAATTGTGCAGGTATTTATTTTAAAATTAATTTTGATGCATATCTTGGACACTTTGAAGCCTATGATCATCAAAACTTGTCAGTTGGTGGATCATGGGACCTTGAAATGCGTCAACTGAAAAATAGGTCACCGTGACCTACTTTCTGAATTTTATGGCTTATCATTTATAGATATATTTTAAGTTGTTATTTCAAATACCGAGAGGTTTAGAATCATCAAATCTTGTAAGTTGATGCATCTTGAGGCCTTGAAATATATTTATAAAAAAGTAGGTCATAGTGACCTACTTTTTGAATTTTGCAGATATTCAAATTTCACATTTTCAATTTTAGATGCATATTTTGGGCACTGTAAAACCTAGGATCATCAAACTTTGTCAGTTGATGCGTCTTCAGTCTTCGGTTTGTGTCGACCAAAAAGTAGGTCACTGTGACCTACTTTTGGCATTTGACAGTTATATTTATATATTTCAGTCACTAATTGACCTACAATCATCAAACTTTGACAGTTGATGCATCTTGAGTCTACGGAGTGTGTCGACCAAAAAGTAGGTCACCTTGACCTACTTTTGGAATTTGACGGCTATATTTATATATTTGAGATACTATTTGACCTACAGTCATCAAACTTTGTCAGTTGATGGTCTTGCATGTTCGGAGTTCGCTGACCAAAAAGTAGGTCACCATGACCTACGATTGGAATTTGACAGCTATATTTCAATATTCAGATACTAATTGGCTTAAAATCATCAAACTTTGTCAGTTGATATTTCTTGGGTTCTCAAAATGTGTAAACCAAAAAGTAGGTCACATTGACCTACTTTTTTTGAATTCTTAGGATTTAACTAAAGATTTAGAATACTAAGAGGCTAAGAATAGAATTGGTGGGGTTGTACAATTTATCAGAAGAGCGATTCTAGGCCCTTGGGCCTCTTGGCCAGTTTAATATCTTGGGTACATGTACACAGTTTTTAATGATGGCTGCACAGTTTAGCAGTCTGTCTCGTTTGACCTGTAGATTTCCTGTATTGGGGTCATCTGATCTATGCAATAAATCATAATCACAGCTAAAATTTGATGCTAACAATTTTCATCAAGTGTTTTGATTATTTGCAGGGTGCAAATCTTGCCATAGTGACAAAAAAGGAAGATTATTTTATTGTGGTGGGCACTGGAGAATGTGCTATAACCAGATTAAATGACACAGAGCTGGTTTGTCAACCTCCATCAAGGGAAACAGCCCCCAGGGCTCAGGAAGACAAACTTTATATAAGGGTAACCTAAAGTCATTTTAATGTCAAGCTACATCATTTTTCAATATCAAATGCTCAGAGTATAGAAGTTGTCTCCTAACAACATGATTTTTCTAATCTCTTTCCAGGTCCGAGTTGGTAATTTGAAACAAACAGTTGGAGTGCTAGAGTATACAAATTTGCTACCTGTCATGTACATTGTAATAGGAGTTTTAGGATTCCTTTTGATTGTGATTATCATTGCTGCTGTCCTGATTCACCGAAAAATGAGAACTCGCAACCAAAAGAAAATCGTAGAGATTATGACAGAGATGCAAGATATTGAACAAAACACAATACGCATGAACCAAGAAGGTCAGCCTTCATAACTACATTGTCTGCAGACTTGATCGGCTGTCAGTAATCTTGCTTTTGTTATCTGAATAACTCTTTTGATGAGAGTGAAAATGAGAAATTTGTTCAGTTTCGTTATTCTGTTAACTGCTATATCTCATGCTGCGGAATCTATTCATTGGGGGGAGGGAGGGGGGGGGGGTTAATTTAATGTTAATATTTTACAGTTTTTATGCCCCCGAGATCAAAGATCGGGGGGCATATTGTTTTTGTCCTTTCTGTCATTTTGTAATTCTGTTATTCTGTCTGAAACTTTAACCTTGCTAATAACTTTTGAACAGTAAGTGATAGAGCTTTGATATTGCACATGAGTATTCCTTGTGACAAGACCTTTCCGTGGGTACCAACATTTTGACCCCATGACCTTGACCTTGGAGTTTGACCTACTTTTTGAAAACTTTAACCTTGCAAATACCTTTTGAACAGTAAGTGATAGAGCTTTGATATTTCACATGAGTATTCCTTGTGATAAGACCTTTCCGTGGGTACCAACATTTTTTACCCTTGACCTTGGAATTTGACCTACTTTTTGAAAACTTTAACCTTGCTAATAACTTTTGAACAGTAAGAGATAGAGCTTTGATATTTCACATGAGTATTCCTTGTTACAAGATCTTTCCGTTGGTATTGAACCGTTTGACCTTGACATTTGACCTACTTTAATATTTTTTTTACATTGGTCATAACTTGTAAATGGTAAATATTAGAGCAGGGCCGTAAATTACATGGAGGCGGAGGAGGCAGCTGCCTCCTCCAACTTTTGAGCCAAAAAAAATTAAAATTTAAAGTTCATTAGAATTAAAAAAAACAAAATACGAAACAAAAGAAATCGACAGAATAAATTAAAATGAAAGCAAATCAAAGATATTAACTTAAAGACGTGCACATAATTCCGTTTCGATCAACCAAATTGGTTCGATTACTTCAAAAGACATTGCCGACAAAAAAGTTATTTCAGATCGCCGTCTGCTTTAGCGCGTTCATTTCACTTGTCACATCAAAGGTACTGCAAACAATTGATCCATTTATCGACATAATTGTTTTCGCTTAAAACAATGCACGTGAAACTGTTCACATAGATATTTTGATATTACATTGATCATGTTGATGATGCTGTCGTTCTTCTTAACTGAGAAATCCCGATTTTGAAAGATTAAAGAAAAGAAGATAAATATGTAAGTGTTAATTACATGAAGTTAATTGGAATTTTCATTATCTGCTTTGATATTCATTAAACTTTTCAATTTAGATCAAACTCATTTATATGCCTATATATAAGCTATGTTAACCAGCATATTCAAGAAAATGTAAATTTTACCAAACTTTGATTTATATACAGTTTTACTTATTAAATTAAAATTCATTTCTTCACTCAGGGAAATTATTTTACGGCATAGACTAAAACATGTCTCATTGAATAGAGTAATAATTTTCAAATTAATATTTATAGGTCAAAGCGACACAAGACAGAACATGGGAAGCAGCAGCGCTTAGATGTATATTTTGCTCCAAACAGATCAAATAACCCTGATTTGGTCAACATTGCAACACAAGAAGACGATACCAGTGGTTCAACTGATAGTATTCCTAGTACCAGTGGTACTGCTGTTACTTGTTCTACTACGCCACCACCCCAGAGTTCTTGCATTGAAGAAACAGGAAAAATAGGATCCGATCCTGCATTGTTATGTTGTAAGCAACTATCAGATGAAGAACGACGGAACATTCTTTGTCCTGAAAACAAACTTCCACTATCATTCAAATATCCCAAGAATAGTCAAGATCGGCGTTACAACAGATCATGGGAAGACACGTTTCCATGGTTAAGCTACTCCGCATCTGTAGATGGGGCTTATTGTGCGGCTTGTATTGCCTTTCAGGACCCAAGTGACGAAAGACAAAACCCGGAATTTGTTCAAGTCCCATTTTGCGACTGGAAAATGCAATGGGTGAAAAACGGGGTCGGTTAAAAATACATGCACACAGTGAACGACACTTAAAAGCATTAGAAATGCGGGACAGTTTCTTGGCTATTTCTAATATGGAAAAACCGGCTGTCACTCAAAGCATCAGTAATTTTTAGCTAGGTCAGACAAAATAGAACGAAACATGGCAGCTCTGACATCTATAATTTATATTATTATCACTCTAGGTAAAAGAAATATAGCCTTTAGAGGTAACTGGAACAAGGAAATCTCGGAAGAAGATGGGAATTTTATGTTTTTTTATTAATTGGAAAGCTACCTTTGACGAAACATTGAAATGGCATATTTCAAAAGAAAACCCTTATGGTAAATACCTTACTCCTCGAGCTCAAAATGAATTCATCTTATGTTGTGAGCAAGAGATTAGAAAAAACATTCTAAAGCGATGTGAACAATCTCCCTTTTTTAGTGTTATGGCGAACGAATGCACTGATTGTTCAAATCAAGCCCAGCTCTCTATTTGCATTCGTTACATTTATGAAGACAATAAGACAAGTCAAGTGACGGAAGACTTTTGCGGATTCATTGAACTAAAAAGTACTGATGCGAAAACGATTTCAAATTGCATATTAGAAAATCTTCGTAAATGGGGCTTCAATTTAGCCAACCTCAGGGGACAAGGTTGTGATGGTTGTTCAACTATGTATGGTGAGGTTTCAGGTGTGAAAACACGTATTATCGAACAACTGCCAAACGCCAAATACTTTGTGTATTGCAGATCCCATTGTTTGAATTTAGTTATTGTCAATAGTTGTCAAAATATTCCAGTGGTACGAAATTTCATGGCCATTCTTGGGAAAATCACATGGTTCATTAACGGTTCTAGTAAAAGAAAGAACATTATGAAATCAACGCTAGATCTGCCTGCAGAATCTAATTTAGAATTTGACATGCTGTATGATGAAGAAGAGCGTGTTTTTGATCAGGAAAAGCGATGTTTGCCAACACTTAGCGAAACTAGATGGACCTCTCGCGTAGACACTTTAACATGGCTATTGAAACACTATACTAAAGTTCTTGACATTTTACAAGAAATCGAAAACAAGACAGTTGGACACTCTGATGCAACTGTTTACAGCACAAGTCTTCAGAATTTTGAAATACTACAGGTAGCCGTAGTTACACAGTTTGTACTTGGATACATTCGACCCCTGTCAATTGCACTGCAGTCAGTTAATTGTGATTTAGTTGAGGCTCATACGCAGGCAAGGCTTTTAGTGACAACTATGACCGATATGCGTACAAATTGTGACAAACAATTTCATGATTTGTTTCAAAGGGCGTCTGCTATTGCTACAGAAAATGAGATAACCGTGACAAAACCGCGGACAGCTGGACGACAAAGACACAGGGCAAACGCCACAGCAGAAACCGTCGAGGAACACTTCAGGATCAACCTGTTTATTCCTTTCATTGATCATGTCATCAGCCATTTAAACAGCAGATTCCCAGAGGAAGTAAAATCTGTACTTTTCGGATTTTATTTAATGCCACGTTTCCTCCAAAAACTTAATGACGATATAGTAGAAATAATAACGGAGGAGTATAGAAATGACATTCCGTTCCCTGACGATTTATAGTAGAAATAATAATGGAGGAGTATAGAAATGACATTCTGTTCCCTGACGATTTTCAACAGGAACTTCATCGATGGCGAAATTTCGTGCAACGCAGTCAAATTCCTGAATCATACTCGGTTGAGGCCGTTCTTAGTTTCACATCGGACTACTACCCAAACATTCGACGTATTATGCAGTTATTGTTATGCATACCGGTTGGATCATGTTGCTGCGAGCGTTCTTTTTCAGCTTTAAGGAGACTGAAAACCTGGATTAGATCAACAATGACAGAATCACGCTTATGTGGCCTATCCATGTTACATTATACACAGAAGTGACGACGTTGGTGATATTGATAAGAGTGTGGTACTCAAACGGTGGGATGCATCTGGTCATCGAAAGATTGAATTAGCATTTGATGTTGCACCTGAGTCTGAGGACTTGTGACTTGATCTATTCGACTACTGGACAAAAACAAATGTTAATGTCATTGTTTTTATCTTGAAAACATGCAGCTTAATTTCAATATACTAGTATTTGAAATCGTGTTTATTTAATTGCATATCCTTATAAGAAATAGAATTTATGTTGTTTCCAATAACTAAGAACATGATACCTCCCTTAAAAAGCATTCCAAATCTTTCTTTTAGAATGAGTTAGTCAAGTAACATCTTAGAAGGCCCTAGAATCAAGGATTTTGCACGAAACGTGTTCAATGTGCACAAAATGTGCTCAGCGTCTGGGGGCCTGGGCGGCCCCCAGACCCCCGCCTAATTCCCTGCCTCCTCCAAATTGAAGGTTAATTTACGGCCCTGTATTAGAGCTTTCATATTGTACGTGTGCATTTCTTTTGACAAGATCTTTCTACTGGTACCAAGATATTTGCCCTTGTGACCTTGGCCATCTTCGGAATTGGCCATTATCGGGGGCATTTGTGTTTCACAAACACATCTTGTTATTGGATGTAATTAAATACTGTAAAATCATTTTAATTCATGGGGTCAAATGTTCGTGGGTAAGCAAAATTTTGCTGGTTTGTGAGGACATCATTTTATGGGTAAGCGATACGTTGTCACTAGGAGAGATAACTCTAATTGCATGGTTTAAAAAAAAATGTTCGAGGACACGTAAATTCATGGGTAAGAGTGACCCACAAAATCCACGAACATTGATGATTCTACTGAAGATAATCTCTGTACATTAGACCTTTATATAGAATTTCTCTTTTAATTGTGTCATATTTATGGGATATGGATGGTACTCGTAAGATTTACTGAAATTGAGCCCCACAAAATATCCAAACTCCATGTTAGACATTTAATTATACCCCCCGAACGAAGTTCTGGGGGGTATATAGGAATCACTCTGTCTGTCTGTCCGTCCGTCCGTCTGTCTGTCTGTGCAGATACGTGTCCGGGCCAATTAACTTCTTTGTTCTTTGACTTAGGCATACCATATTTGGCACACAGGTAGATCACCATGAGACGATGTGTCAAGTACCTTCATGACCTCTATATGACCTTGACCCTTGACCTCAAGGTCAAAATTAAAGGTTTTTTACAATGGATTCGTGTCCGGGCCATAACTTCTTTGTTCTTTGACATAGGCATACCATATTTGACACATGAGTGTATCACCATGAGACGATGTGTCATGTACCTTCATGACCTCCATATGACCTTGACCCTTGACCTCAAGGTCAAAATTAAAGACTTTTTTACAATGGATTCGTGTCCGGGCCATAACTTCTTTGTTCTTTGACATAGGCATACCATATTTGACACATGAATGTATCACCATGAGACGATGTGTCATGTACCTTCATGACCTCCATATGACCTTGACCTCAAGATCAAAATTAAAGGTTTTATAATGATTCGTGTCCGGGCCATAACTTCTTTGTTCTTTGACTTAGGCATACCATATTTGACACATGAGTGTATCACCATGAGACGGTGTGTCATGTACCTTCATGACCTCCATATGACCTTGACCCTTGACCTCAAGGTCAAAATTAAAGTTTTTTTTACAATGGATTCGTGTCCGGGCCATAACTTCTTTGTTCTTTGACATAGGCATACCATATTTGACACATGAATGTATCACCATGAGACGATGTGTCATGTACCCTCATGACCTCCATATGACCTTGACCTCAAGGTCAAAATTAAAGGTTTTATAATGGATTCGTGTCCGGGCCATAACTTCTTTGTTCTTTAACATAGGCATACCATATTTGACACATGAGTGTATCACCATGAGACGATGTGTCATGTACCTTCATGACCTCCATATGACCTTGACCTCAAGGTCAAAAGTAAAGGTTTTTACAATGGATTCGTGTCCGGGCCATAACTTCTTTTTTCTTTGACATAGGCATACCATATTTGACACATGAGTGTATCACCATGAGACGATGTGTCATGTACCTTCATGACCTCTATATGACCTTGATCCTTGACCTCAAGGTCAAAATTAAAGGTTTTTTTTTTTACAATGGATTCGTGTCCAGGCCATAACTTCTTTGTTCTTTGACATAGGCATACCATATTTGACACATGAGTGTATCACCATGAGACGATGTGTCATGTACATTCATGACCTCTTTATGACCTTGACCTTTGATCTCAAGGTCAAAATTATAGGTTTATGCCATGGATTTGTGTTCGGACTATATCTTCCATTTTCTTCTACAAATGCATACCATATTTTTACACTCAGGAAAGAGGTAATTTATACCTATTAACAACACCCTTTGGGAGATTGGGGTAAGCGGGGAGTATTCTTAGTGAGCATTGCTCACAGTACATCTTGTTGTAATTTACAGAGTTTGCCGAGATGCAGCTAAACATCACAGACATCAAGCGAGACCTGGTATCCACAGGGATTCCATATCACCCCTACCAGAATTACGTCCAGTACATCCTGTTCCCGAAGGAAGTGGAGGCCGGCACCCTGAACAGCCTCACCCACCACAGCGGGGTAAGAGGGATGATTATCTAGACACAAAAGTGGGACCAGTGGCTAATTAGATCTGTATGGTATTCTTAAAATGTTACACGATAGGTGGGATACATGCATGATACGATAAAAAAAATCCAAAACTTAAAACTTAGAAAAGAATACACACACGATACGATAGAAATAATACACACATGATACAATAGAAATGAATACACACATGATACGATAAAAACATTCAACATTTAACACATAGAAAAGAATACACACATGATACGATAGAAAAGAATGCACACATGACACGATAGAAATGATACACACATGATACGATAGAAAAGATACACACATTATACGATAGAGAAGGATACACACATGATACGATAGAAAAGAATGCACACATGACACGATAGAAATGATACACACATGATACGATAGAAAAGATACACACATGATACAATAGAAATGAATACACATATGATATGATAGAAATGATACACACATGATATGATAAAAAAGGATACATACATGATACGATAGAAATGATACACACATGATACGATAGAAATGATACACACATGATACGATAGAAATGAATACACACATGATACGATAGAAAAGAATACACACATGATACGATAGAAATGATACACACATGATACGATAGAAATGATACACACATGATACGATAGAAAAGATACACACATGATACGATAGAAATGATACACACATGATACGATAGAAAAGAATACACACATGACACGATAGAAATGAATACACATATGATATGATAGAAATGATACACACATGATATGATAAAAAAGGATACATACATGATACGATAGAAATGATACACACATGATACGATAGAAATGATACACACATGATACGATAGAAATGAATACACACATGATACGATAGAAAAGAATACACACATGATACGATAGAAATGATACACACATGATACGATAGAAAAGAATACACACATGACACGATAGAAATGAATACACATATGATATGATAGAAATGATACACACATGATATGATAAAAAAGGATACATACATGATACGATAGAAATGATACACACATGATACGATAGAAATGAATACACACATGATACGATAGAAATGAATACACATGATGCGATAGAAATGTTACACACATGATACAATAGAAGTGATACATACATGATATGATAAAAAAGGATACATACATGACACGATAGAAATGAATACACACAATGCGATAGAAATGTTACACACATGATACAATAGAAGTGATACATACATGATATGATAAAAAAGGATACATACATGATACGATAGAAATGTTACACACATGATAGAAATGATACGATAGAAATGTTACACACATGATACGATAGAAATGAATACACACGATGCGATAGAAATGTTACACACATGATACGGTAGAAAAGAATACACACGATATGATAGAAATGATACACACAATGATACACACAGATATGGTAAAAATGAATACACAGATGATACGATAGAAAAAAATTCACACATGATACGATAGAAATGATACACACATGATACGATAGAAATGTTACACACATGATACGATAGAAATGATACACACATGATACGATAGAAAAAAATTCACACATGATACGATAGAAATGATACACACATGATACGATAGAAATGTTACACACATGATACGATAGAAATGATACACACATGATACGATAGAAAAGAATGCACACATGATACGATAGAAATGATACACACATGATAAGATAGAAATGATACACACATGATACGATAGAAATGAATACACACATGATACGATAGAAATGAATACACACATGATACGATAGAAATGTTACACACATGATACGATAGAAATGATACACACATGGTACGATAGAAAAGAATGCATACATGATACGATAGAAAAGAATGCACACATGATACGATAGAAAAAAATACATGATATTCCAAGGGGAGATAATCAAGAAAAGGTAAAAATTGAGTAAGGTCAATAAAAAGTCTTCTTCTCAAGAACCACTAGGCCAGAAAAGATGAAATTTATAGATAAACTTTATTAGGTAGTGCAGATTCTAAATTGTTAAAATCATGGCCCCCGGGGGTCGGATGGGGCCACAATAGGGGATCAAAGTTTTACATACAAATATATAGAAAAAATCTTTAAAAATCTTCCTCTCAAGAACCACTGAGCCAGAAAAGCTGAGATTTAAATGAAAGCTTCCTGATATAATGCAGATTCAAGTTTGTTAGAATCATGGCCCCCAGGGGTAGGATGGGGCCACAAGGGGGATCAAAGTTTTATATACAAATATATAGGAAAAATCTTTAAAAATCTTCTTCTCAAGAACCACTGAGCCAGAAAAGCTGAGATTTAAATGAAAGCTTCCTGATATAATGCAGATTCAAGTTTGTTAGAATCATGGCCCCCAGGGGTAGGATGGGGCCACAAGGGGGATCAAAGTTTTATATACAAATATATAGGAAAAATCTTTAAAAATCTTCTTCTCAAGAACCACTGAGCCAGAAAAGCTGAGATTTATATGAAAGCTTTCTGATATAGTGCAGATTCAGATTTGTTAAAATTATGGTCCCCGGGGATCGGATGGGGCCACAATAGGGGATCAAAGTTTTACATACAAATATATAAGGAAAATCTTTAAAAATCTTCTCAAGAACCACTGAGCCAGAAAATCTTATATTTACGTGAAATTTTCTGACATATTTCAGATTTTAGTTTGTTAAAATCATGGCCCCCAGGGGAGGATGGGGTCACAAGGGGGGATCAAAGTTTTGCAATTGGCAATTAGGCCCTTGGGCCTCTTCTTTGTTGAAATTCCTACATTTTCAAATTTTGAAAGTTAAAATAAATTTGACAAAAAGTAAGTGTTGGAATTTATTAAATTTAGTCATAGTATACTTTCAGAAAATGAATATGTTAATTAAATGTACATCTCAAAAGATATCTTGATGGTTATCAGCTATATTTAGCATTGATTGTGAGCCATGGTAGTCCACCTGAATTATATCATGGTTTGTGCTGAATGCCGAATATGGCTGTTGATGACCACTGGTATCATCTTCTTAGTGGGTAGTTAGTTTTTAGGTCACCTGAGTAAACTCAGGTGACCTATTGCAATTGGTTTTCCTCCGTCGTGCATTAACAATTGAACATTTTTAACTTCTTGATAACTATCATCCAATTCTTTTCAAATCTGGTATGAAACATATTTGGAGCAAGGGGGGCATAAATTGTAAATTTCTGGATTCCTGCACCCCTGGGGCCTTAAGGGTGGGTCAAAAACTGCCCAAAATTGACCAATTTTCAAAAATCTTCTTCTGTAGAACTGCACACATGTAAGAAAAACTAAATGCATGGTGATGTAGAGCAGGAAGGCCTCTACCAAAATTGTAAATTTCATGATCCCTAGGGTAGGGGTTCTGACCCCAGGGCAGGCCCAAACTTGTTATATAGTGTTTATGTGTAAAACACTTAAATAACATCTTCTTTAGTACTATTGACACTAAATTGAAAGTAAATAGATATTTAAAAAGACCAGGTAGTCCTTTACCATAATTGTGAATTTGATGATCCCAGGGGTAGGGGTTTTGGTATCAGGGTGGGGCGAAAATGGTCAGTTATTAAATGTGTGAACAATAGACATTTTTAACTTCTTCTTGATAACTAGATCATTCCAATTCTTTTCAAATCTGGTATGAAACATATTTGGAACAAGGGGAACATAAATTGTAAATTTCAGGATTCCTGCACCCCTTGGGCCTTAGGGGTGGGGTAAAAACTGCCCAAAATTCTTCTTCTCTAGAACTGCACATGTGTAAGAAAAACTAAATGCATAGTGATGTAGGGCAGGAAAGCCTCTACCAAAATTGTAAATTTCATGATCCCCTGGATAGGGGTTCTGACCCCAGGGCGGGGCCAGACTTGTTATATAGTGTTTATGTGTAAAACACTTGAATAACATCTTTAGTGCCATTTATACTAAATTGAAACTAAATGGATAGAGCAGGTAGTCTTTTACCAAAATTGTAAATTTGATGATCTCCAGAGTGAGGGTTCTTACCCCAGGGTACGGCCAAAATTAGTATATAGTATTTATGTGTAAGTTTGCTGATACTGTATAAAATCTATATGCATACTTGCAGATGTTTTAATGTTAATACACCTATTCTTTAAAGCATTTCATCAGTGTATGCACTTTTGAGGGCAGTGAAGTTTTAAGAACACATCTTGTTTTTATACTGTTGCTGAACATTAGAATTTAGCTTAGATATTTAGAACAGGAAATTTTTTCTAGATTTCATAGCCCATGGAAGTAGTGATACTTTTTCACTAGTATTCAGGTGACCGATAAGTCCTGTGGGCCTTTTGTTGTATTATTGCTCCTGAGTGTGCGAAATTAACCATGGACCGATAGACAATGTCTATAGAAAATCGAGTCAGTCTATAACGATCGTAATAGCTATAGACCGACTTGTCTATAGGAATTCTGAGTAACAAACTGGTTCCCCACCGCTTATTAAACATATATGAGAAGTTGGACCAGTTTATATGTAGCTGTAATAAAATGTTCCACAATGTAGTTACAAATCATTTGAATCAGATTATTCCATTTTTAAAGGGGGGGGGGGGGGTCAATTTGATATTTACTTCAATGTACGCCATTTTCGTGCAAATTCGGAATGTCCTTTTTGAATGGTTTTAAAAATATGTGGAAGGTGCACACTTGAATCAAACGGAAAGCAGTCAGTACAACGAGTTCAAGCAAGGCTAAAGTCACAGAAAATCATGAGAAAACAAAACGTAGTAGAAGTGATTTAGATCAAGAATCAGACAGTGAAACTGAGCTGGAACAAAATGAAAAAGAAAACAAGATTCTAATTGAAAAGCTTGACATGCACGAAATTGAAAAAGAATATAATTAAACTATGAACAATTGCCAAACTGAATTTGTGTCAATTATTTATGTTTTAATAACAATGAATATTGCATGTTAAATTTCAGTCTATAGGAATTTGTTGTGGTCTATAGGAAATAAAATGACTATGGACCAAAAGTCTATAGGACTTTAAAGTTAGTTTCGCACACTGTTGCTCTTGCAAATGGTGAGTAAAACATTTTTTCTTTTCTATTGATTTGTGAATTTAACCCTTATTTTTGTCTGAAAAGCCCTTAAAAAGGCCCTTATATTTTGATAATTTTGCCCTAAAAATGGCCCTTATTTTTTTGCAAAATGTCACTTGAAAGCCTGATGATACAATAGAAAAGAATGCCTGCATGATACGATAGAAAAGAAAGCATACATGATACAGTGGGAAAGGAGACTGCTCATAGTTAGCATTGATTTTATGTATCTGCATGTTGTATTATATAATTGGTGCTTTTAATGCCCTCCAGGGGGTATATTGTTTTTGTTCTGTCTTTTTAAATGTCTGAATTTGCTTGTCAGAGCTTTAACCCATAACACTTTAACTATACAAGATAAAATTTCATGATTAGTTAATGTCATGATTAATAAAGGTCAAGGTTGATTATCAAGGTCTAATTTGCCACAATTGAAATTGGCAAAGCTTGGAGTGTAGTGTTTCATGAAGACATCTTTTTCTTGCAGTTCTCCAGCAAGAATGTTGAGAAGGCCATGGACCAGTTTGACAAACTGATGACTAATAAGTACTTTGTCAAGTCTCTGATTGGTACGCTGGAAAAACAACGCAAGATTACTCTGATTGACAAGTAAGTGACCATTACCTTTCAACTTTGACCTGAAAAGGAATACTAATTCTGCTTAATAAAGGTTGTGAATACATGTATTTGTAAGAAAAGAAAACATTTTACCCCTTCTTTTTGCATGATTAAGGACCTGTGTATGCAAAAAAAAAACTATTGAGGATTTGTATTTGAAAATCTTTGCAGGGCACAGTTTTCAGCCAACTTCAGTGTGGTTATGGTGGGAAAGATGAGAAATTTCTTTGAGTAAGTGAATTTTTCTCTCTCAGGATCCTTCTCAGATATTAGGATGTTTTATTTGGAATTTTAAATGGTCATGGAATTACTTCATTTTTATTGTAAACACTTCAAGAAAGCCAAACTTTTCAGAGAATAAAAAGGAAAAGATAGTTGAAAGCATATTTTCTTAATTATTCACATTTTTATGCCCCCCTTTGAAAAAGAGGGGGCATATTGTTTTGCACCAGTCTGTCGGTCGGTCTGTAGACCATGTGTTGTCCGCTCAATATCTTGAGAACCATTCACTTGATGATAATGATATTTCATATGTGGGTTAGTTATGAGTAGAAGAGGATCCCTATTGTTTTTCAGGTCAAAAGGTCAAAGGTCAAGGGTCAATCTACTCTGGACATAGGAATATAATGTCCACTCAATATCTTGAGAACCCTTTGCTTGAAAGACATCAAACTTGGCACACTGGTACATCCTAAGGAGTAGATGACCCCTATTGATTTTGAGGTCATATGGTCAAGGGTCAAACTGGGCATAGGAATATACTGACCATTCACTGTCTAGAGAATCCTTTGCTTGACAGACATCAAACTTGGTACGCCAGTACATTTTCAGAAGAAGATGACCCCCATTGATTTTGAGGTCACATGGTCAAAGGTCAAGGGTCAAACTGGACATAGGAATATACTGTCCGTTAAATGTCTCGAGAACCCTTTGCTTGACAGACATCAAACTTGATACACTGGTACATCTTCAAGAAAAGATGACCCCTATTGATTTTGAGGTCACATGGTCAAGGGTCAAACTTAACATGGGAATATACTGTCTGCTCAGTATCTTGAGAACCCTTTTCTTGACAGACATCAAACTTGGTACACTGATACGACTTCAGGAGAAGATGACCACTATTGATTCTTAGGTCACATGGTCAAAGGTCAAGGGTCACACCAGACAGGAATATACTGTCCGTTCAATATTTTGAGAACCCTTCGCTTGGCAGATATCAAACTTGGTCCACTGTACATCTTCAGGAGAAAATTATCCCTATTTATTTTGAGGTCACATGTTTAAAGGTCAAGGGTCAAACTGGACATAGGAATATACTGTCCGTTCAATATCTTGAGAACCCTTTGCTTGACAGACATCAAACGTGGTACACTGGTACGTCTTCAGGAGAAGACAACCCCTATTGATTTTCAGATCACATGGTCAAAGGTCAAGGGTCAAACTGGACATTGTAATATACTGTGTGCTCCATATCTTGAGAACCCTTTGCTTGACAGACATTAAACTTGGTACACTGGTACATCTTCAGGAGAAGATGACACCTATTGATTTTGAGGTCGCGTGGTCAAAGGTGAAGGGTTAAACTGTACATAGGAATATACTGTCCGCTCAATATCTTGAGAACCCTTTGCTTGACAGACATCAAACTTGGTACACTGGTACATCTTCAGGAGAAGATGACTACTAATTATTTTAAGGTCACATGGTCAAAAGTCAAGGGTCAAATTGGACATAGGAATGTACTGTCCGTTCAATATCTTGAGAACCCTTTGCTTGACAGACATCAAACTTGGTACACTGGTACATCTTCAGGAGTTGATGACCCCTATTGATTTTTAGGTCACATGGTCAATCCACTCTTGACATAGAAAGATATTGTCTGCTCAATATTTTGAATTGATAATACTACTCTCAATCAAATGATGTGTGTGTGTATAACCCTTTTCAGTTTTGCACCATGGGGGGCATATGTGGTTTACAAACATCTCTTGTTAATCAAGTGCCCAAAACGTGATGCCTGTTACATTTACATACAATATATTCCATTTTTGTTTGATTGGTGAGTTTTTAACAGTCATGATCATGTTTTCACAAAACAAATTTCTTTCACAAACAATAAACTAAAAATTCTAGAGTAAAGAAATGGCCAAATAGTTTTTATTGTTCATTTACAAAAAGTGATGGATATTACTGATAAACAGGGCAATATTTTTTTTATCAAAAATATACTACTCAAAATTTGATAAGGATCACTAGGTTATATGTGTGTAATTTACCACTAACATAACAAAAGACATAAATTTGACTCAGAAACGTGTTTACTCAGGTTATAAATGAAAATTCATAAACGTCATGAACTTTTATCAATACGGAATGCTTCAAATCTGAAAACAACACCAAAAGGCATTTCATTACAAAAAGTTAACAGCAAACCAGAGAAAGAATTACACAGTTTTGGGGGATAGTCCATCATTACACTTAGTCGATGAAGTGTCAATACCGGGTATGGCCTCCCCTTGCATCAATGACGGCTTGACAACGTCGAGCCATGCTGTCAATAAGCACCCGGATGTTTCCAATGGGAAGGTTGTTCCACTCTTCCACGAGGGCGTTTCCGAGCTCTGCCAAAGTCGTGGGTTGTGCTCTACGGCGTGAAAGGGCAACCTGCAGCATGTTCCATACATGCTCAATCGGGTTCAAGTCCGGCGAGCGCGCTGGCCAGTCCATACGGACACTTGTCTCCTGCTGAAGGTACTGCTCCACCACTCTGGCGCGATGAGGACGGGCGTTATCATCCATCAGGATGAACTCAGAGCCAACAGCACCAGCGTAGGGTCTGACGTAAATATCGAGGATCTCATCCCGGTACCGCACCCCAAACATTGTTCCTCTCTCCAGGACATGAAGATCTGTTCTTCCATCCCTGCTGATTCCACCCCAGACCATGATGGAACCACCACCATAACGGTCATGTTCACTGATGTTGGCATCATGGAAACGTTCACATTGTCGTCGCCACACTCGGTGCCTCCTGTCTGTAAAGTCCAAACAATACCTGGACTCATCGGTGAACAGAACTTGAACCCAATCGTTCTGTGTCCAAGTGACATGATCTTCAGCCCAGTCCAATCGCTCCCGCCGGTGTCGAACAGTCAGAGGAACTCGAACACATGCCCTTCTTGAGTTGAGACCTGCATTGTGAAGCCGATTCCGTATCGTCTGAGTGGACACATTCACCCCCGAGGTGTTCAGGAGGTCGTTACCTAGGCTGGTTGCTGTCCAGAAGGGATGGCGTCGTGCCTGAAGAGCCACAAAATGATCTTGGCGTTGGGTTGTCGACCTCTGACGACCACCCCCATGTCAGTGTGCTACTGTACCAAAAGTTTGCTGTCGGTTCCAGGCCCTGTTTACAACGCTCTGGCTGACGTTTAGTGCATTTACAACGTCACGTTGTGAATAGCCAGCGTCAAGCATTCCAATACATCTGCCCAGTTGTTCTGTCGTCAGGCGACGCCTTACACGTTAAGGGGGCATTGTGTTGATAAACGTAGTGTAAACACTCAAATGAGTTTGAAATTTTAGAAAGAATCAGACACCGATGCCTGAGTGAAAATCGTGCAATGGTAGCAAAAGCATAAACTGTGATGAGAAACGCATTTCCCATGGCATGAAATGCACGTGCAAGTTTGTTGAAGACGTGTTTGATTTCACTTGGACACAATATTGCCAGTTATGCAGTTATTAATTTTTTAAACAGAAAAATATATATGATCCTTATCAAATTTTGAGTAGTATATTTCACATAATCATGATGATACAAAGATTCAAAACAAAAATTAAGTAATATTTACAAGGTCTTTAAAAAGATTCTGTTCTCTATACATAGTTGAAATAATAGATAATATGCATTAATCTGTACTTTGCGTGTTTGGATATTACTATTGACACTTTGACAATTATCATTTTTCGTGATGTCTATTACTTAAAACACTTTGACAACTACCATGTTGTTATGCCTATTTCTTTTGAAATGCTTTAATTACACTGCCAGAAAAAAGAAAAACATAACATATCAGTACAGGACAAATAGACAAAAACAAACAAATGTTCAACTGTTTTTATTTTTAAAAATATGCTTAATGTCCAACTGGATTTATTTCACAAATTTCTCCATTCGATCCTCACGAATCTGAAATATAAAAAAAGTTTCAGTATTGTTAACTTCAATGATCCATTCAAGCAGAAAAGGAAATGTGTCTAGGTTGATTTCATTTATAACTTAACAGGTATTTATTGTTTTCGCAACACTCGTTCGTTATATTTGACGTATTTTTGTTGTCATGCTTACTCTGTCAAAACATAATTTCCGAAAATATATTTGTAGTGCCAATCTGGCACACTCGCTACACACATCGAAATATGTGAATCTGCAACTAGTGATCAAAAATCTTATTTTACTAATAACTTTATATTCCGTTAAGTTTTGAATTTAAAGATATCAATAAAACATGTACGGATATTACTTCTAAAATGTCAAAGGATAATGTCTGTGAACATCTCGTGTGTCAAACAATTATTGCCGTTCTTTGACTTATCTAATGACATACTCCCGACAGTGATGAAGAAGAAAATTTTTTTCTCTGCTTAAATCCTTTAGCAATCGCAACTTTGATTATTTCATAGACACTGTCTTATTGTTAAAACTATTGATCATATTTTAGTGTGACGGCAATTACTTTGCTGAAAAAGTTGACCGACATGAAACAAGTACCTCCATAACTTTCTGCTAAACCAAGGTTGACAGGTTTCGGTGACGTAGTACACATAAAATTGGACTCAGACGGATTTGGCAACAGATCCAAACAGCCTTCGGATAGTTTGGAAGAATTATGACCATATATACACCTATTACGGAATTGACCGACACTGGAGTTCACCATTAAAATGAAGAATTTTAAAACGTATCCAGTTGATAATCCTAGGTTTTTTGGTGGTGATTGTGTTCTATATTGATATCAAAAGTTTTGCTGACATACTTTTGTTTTCTTTATCATAATTCAAACAAATAAATATCATGCCTACAAAATGTATCATTTTGACAGACATCGTAATGTCGTAATAGGCGTACGCATCAGTTTTGAACAGGTTTTCTAAAGTAATGGTAACAGATCTGTTCATTTTTAACAATGAAATTGAAAAGAAATTATTTATGAAATTAACTACTCAAAACTAATTTTTTAAAAACTCATTAGATATGGAAAATCTGGTCATGATTGAAGTGCACTCATTTGCAACCAAAAATGGCTGCTGATATTCCTTGACAATTCAAGTTCAAATCAAACTTTTGGACACTATTTTTGATATATGGAGTACAATATTATGTTTTTTGTCAGCATAAATAAAAACAAACAATTACTTAAAATTTCACACATATTCTATGAAATAACTAAATTCAAAAAGTGATGGCAATTATTATTTCCAAATATCTGAGAAGGACCCTTCACTTAAATGATTGTGCGGTAAGAATTACTGGGGTATTTTGTGATTATTTGTCATATTGATGTCCATGTGTATTTTCATTACATTTTTTCTTTCAGAATTGTGAATTGTTTGCTGTCAACACTGGTGGATTCTGCAAACAAAAAGGCACACAAAACACTGTTTAACAGGTACAGGAATTTTAATCATCTGAGTAGACATTACATTGAGATATGAATGATTCACATCATAAAACAATGTAGTGATACAAAAACGGTATGTGATCTGCAGCCATCATATGGATCGACTTACTAGCAGACCAACTTAATAGATTCTAATGAAGACAGGTTTTAACATTTACTTTTTTGATCACTAGACCAATCGGGCTACTTCAAATGATTTTTGCTAGACCTGGATGCCGTTTCATCAAACATCGTAACTAGTTGCGTAAGCTTAGTTTGGCGTAACTTTCTGACTAGACTAAATATTTTACGTAAGTCCGTTTCATCAAGTGGAGTAAGATTGGAATTTACGCAAGTTTTCTACTAACTAGTAGAAACACTACGTCAGGTCGAACCCTTACGCAAGTATCTACGTAAGCAAAAATCATGGCCAACTGTTAGGTGTTTGTAAATATATATGGAATTTTTACCGACGAGCTTTGCGTTGTGATCGATTTTTTCAAGACAGGATGCTTTTAGACGTTTACAACGATGAATATGGAAGGCCATAAGGGTTACTTCCCTTTGAAAACTAGTAAATTTATGGCTTGCCCTTACTGTATGATTACTTTCACAAGTGTCTATCTGTACACGAATGATGAATGCACAGTGTTATTCCCAAATCCCTTTGTAAAGTAGTCCAGCGTAAAGAGAACATTCACTTTGTTGTATTATATGTATAAATCTCTTCAAAACTTCCGCTCTGACTAACTTGGAACAAATGATTAGCGAGGCCGATTCAATTCGATCTCAATCGTATGGTGGGTGGATTTACGGGAGTGTAATGTATATTTCATGAACAGTTACTTTAAGGAAAGTCCGTGCTTTTACGTATCCGGTTTTAAATTTTAAACACCGACTAGAAAGTTCCAGTTATAACTTCTTTGTCCGATGTTTGTAGTTTACGAAAACTGTACGAGTCAAATTTAGCATTCAAATGTGAATCTTAGATATATTTACCATGAATTATTATAGTATCAAGTCCGCACTAGTTCCAATGGTACAAAGCAATGTAATATCTACATTGATCTCTAAAAGGCTCATAGGTTGCAATCTAAGCCTGAACAAGTTAAAAATCATACATAGGCGTGACCCTCACAGTGGAATTCAAACTGTTTTTAGTGAGTTTGTGTTTGGTTCAAAGAAACCCAGAATTATAAATCCTCAGAAAATCATCAGCAAAGCTGTTGAATATTTGAACTCTTCTTCACAAGTACTTTCAAGAAACAAAATTATTTGTACATGAGCTGTAGTTGCTAGAATCTACACAATTCATATGTTACACTATATTTATTTTTTCTATAAGTATGAGATAACATGTAGGTATTTTTATGTATGATATGATTGATAGCCAAACAAAAAAAGGATAACACACACACCAAAAAATTGTGAGAAAAAGGAAGGGGTGGGGGAGCCCCCCCCCTCCCTTCTTGTGTTCTAATTGTCTGGTAGGACACAATTTTCAGTATGTTTTACATATATATATATATTGTCATATTCTGTTAATCTTGATTTTAAGACTGTATTTGCTGTTACAATTTACTATTTTCAAAGTGGACAAAGAATAATTGTAAAACTTAAATTTAAAAATGGGGGTTTACGTACTTAAGAGACCATTTTGCGAAATATCTTTGGTCAACTATGGTAAAATATGTTTTTTTGTTAACCTTAGATATAATGCTACATATTTTTAAAGAAAAACTGGCATGTAAACAATTTAGATTTTGAGAATTTTTCAAAATTGCGATATTCTGTGATTTTTTTCTGAAGGATGTGAGCAGATTAAACAGCAATTGTGTATGTTTTCAATTGAATATCTTTAAAAATTCTCTCAGTAAATGAATAGCTATTGGTTTTTATATAATATAGCTTAATATGATGTGCTTTGGTGCATATTTTTAATAAAACATGAGATCATGCATTCTTGTGTTAAAATTTGGCTTTTGCATTTGGGGGTATATGTTCTCTGTAGCACATAGTATAAAAATAAACCCGCAAAGGTATGTCTAATATGGGTTTTTTAGTTAGTTTATGAGTTGTTAAAGTTATTTAGATGGGAAAAAAATTTGATTGACAGAAATTTCTAATAGTATTTACCTACCTTAAGATCTACTATTTTCCATTGTATATCTTAAATCTTGAAAAAATATCCTGTCTTAAGAGATACATCATATAACTATATTGATAATAAAGTTCTTCCAAATTAAAAAAAAAGTCTTCGTAACAGTTTGATACTTGACGAATTTCGGTAATAAGTGATGTGCAGGATAATCCGTGCAGATATATATTTTATGTTATCAAATAAAGAAAAACATCTACATATACATATTTATCAGGCACTAATCGGCGTGAATGGGAGGGGGGTCACCTTGCGTTGCTACTCCACTTTTTAGGTCACCTGAATGAATATTGCTATCTGTTTTTGTCCGTCGTCGTGCGTTAACATTTGAACATTTTCAGCTTCTTCTCTGAAACCCCTGAACCAATTTCAACCAATTTTGGCATATAGCATCTGTGGGTGGAGGGGAACAAAAATTGTGAAATTTGTGGTTCCTGCCCCCCTGGGGCCTGAGGGGTGGGGCAAAAACCATCAAAATGAGTGTAATTTTAAAAAATCTTTTTTACTCCTGGACATCAAGAAGCCAAACTGTGGGCATAATTATAATGAGTGTTGAGCCCTCTACCAAAATTGTGAAATTCATGGCCCCTGGGGCAGGGGTTCTTGTGTTAGGGTGGGGCTCTATTGGTCATATAGTGAAAGTGTAGAAATTCTTTGAAAATCTTCTTCTCTGTCTCTGGGTATGAAGTAGACAAACTAATAGCATGGTAATGATGAGCAAGGATGCCTCTTTATACCCCCCGCAACAAGTTGTGGGGGGGTATACTGGAATCGGGTTGTCCGTCTGTCCGTCCGTCCGTCTGTAGACGCAATGGTTTCCGGGCTCTAAAGCATTATCCTTTCCACCTACCGTCACCATATCATGTATATGGACTACCCATGGGATGAAGATGTTCCCTATCGATTTTGGGGTCCAAAGGTCAAGCACACTGGACATCGAAGTAGCAATATGGTTTCCGGGCTCTAAAGTGTTATCCTTTCCACCTACAGTCACCATATCATACATATGGACTACCCATAGGATGAAGATGTTCCCTATCGATTTTGGGGTCAAAAGGTCAAAGGTCAAGCACACTGGACATTGAAGTAGCAATATGGTTTCTGGGCTCTAAAGCGTTATCCTTTCCACCTACAGTCACCATATCAAACATATGGACTACCCATGGGATGAAGATGTTCCCTATCGATTTTGGGGTCCAAAGGTCAAGCACACTGGACATTGAAGTAGCAATATGGTTTCCGGGCTCTAAAGCGTTATCCTTTCCACCTACAGTCACCATATCATACATATGGACTACCCATAGGATGAAGATGTTCCCTATCGATTTTGGGGTCAAAAGGTCAAAGGTCAAGTGCACTGGACATTGAAGTAGCAATATGGTTTCTGGGCTCTAAAGCGTTATCCTTTCCACCTACAGTCACCATATCAAACATATGGACTACCCATGGGATGAAGATGTTCCCTATCGATTTTGGGGTCCAAAGGTCAAGCACACTGGACATTGAAGTAGCAATATGGTTTCCGGGCTCTAAAGCATTATCCTTTCCACCTACAGTCACCATATCATAATATGGACTACACATGGGATGAAGATGTTCCCTATCAATTTTGGGGTCAAAAGGTCAAAGGTCATGCGCACTGGACATCGAAGTAGCAACACTCAGAAAAGAGGTAGTTTATACCTATTACCAACACCCTTTGGGAGATTGGGGTAAGCGGGGGGTATTCTTAGTGAGCATTGCTTACAGTACCTCTTGTTCAAAATTGTGAAATTCATGGCCCCTGGATCAGGGGTTCTGGTGCTAGGGTGGGGCTCTATAAGTCATATAGTGAAAATGCATTATTTCTTTGAAAATCTTCTTCTCTGTCCTTGGGTATTAAGTAGACAAACCAATAGCATGGTTATGATGAGCAAGGATGCCTCTTTCAAAATTGTGCAATTCATGGCCCCTGGGTCAGGGGTTCTGGTATTAGGGTGGGGCCCTATTGATCATACAGTGAAAATGCATTTTATTTCTTTGAAAATCTTCTCTTCTGCTGCTGGGTATTAAGTAGACAAACTAATAATATGATAATGATGATCAAGGATGCTTCTTTCAAAACTGAAATTTATGGCCCCTGGGTCAGGGGTTCTGGTGCAAAGGCGGGGCTGACCACATAACTATTCAATGTTTCTTCCATCCAAAAGTAAAATTCTTATATTTAAACACAAACCTAATTCAAACATTGGAAGGTTGTTACATGATACTCAGGTGACCTATAAGGCCCCTGGGCCTCTTGTTTTAACAATACGATTTTTTAAAATTTTGTACGAGGAAAATGTTTTGATGCACTCATAATAGAATACTCTAGCATCCCAATGATTGAAGAAAATGAAACCTGAGAGAGAAAAAATTGTGGAAATCACTGCAAAAGATTCCAACACCCCCCACTCCACCCCCCCCCCCACCCCCTCCCACTCCCACTCCCTCCGAATTAGGATTTTGCAGATAGACAAAACATTTTATTTATTTATTTTAATTTAATTTTTTTTTTTTTTGCGTTATAACACAAGATAAAAAGATTATTTGAAAAGCCAACATCTAATCTATGTCCCAGTTCCTCCTCCCCCCGTCACTTTGCAAAACGATGGTACGTGCCTGTATATAATCCCAAACTGTAAAATATGCACACATATTCAATTGTTCAAACACATTTAGTCCTATGAGTCTACATTAATTATCCAATTAAAGTATAAATCTATAGTTAATATCTATATACAATGTAGATGTACATGTATCGTGTCGACCTACATGCACTTAAAATATAATAACCTTTAAAATCATAAAACAACTACGAAGAGATGTAAAATATATACATAGGCCTATATACATAAAAACAAATTTTGTTTATGGAGTGATATGTTTGATTTAGTATGCAGTGCGCGCCCGAATAGTATGGTATAGGAAAATTTTACTGCCTCTGTCAACACGGCCATCTCTGTCTCCTCCCAATTCCGCTTGTGTATTTTCTTTGCGTTCTTTTCATTCATTATTTTGGTCCAGACGACAAGTGAAAAAAACCGAAAGTATGATGTGCGAATGCTCAGGGCGCGGTAACTAAGCACGTAAGCTTAGTTGAAAACTTAGTCGAGTGGTAACGTACGCATGTATTTACGTCGTTTCGTGAAACGCGGTTTGCCCTAAACTAAGATTATACGTAACTAGATTTCCGTAGTCGGCGTAAGACTTAGTTAGTTGAAAATTTACACTTATTGATGAAACAGCGTCCTGACCTTACATCCACTAGCCCAGACCAACTTTCCAGAAACTGATAGTTTTTCCATATTTAAATGTAGTCTTAATTCAAATGACAAACATTAAGTTTGCATGAACTAAAACGTACTTAATTGTCTAAAAAAAAAGAGCTTTAGTCTCGTCATTCAGTTTAATGCTTTCATTTTCAAACACATTTTCTGTTTCTTTAAATTCTACCCAGCATGGAAATTCTCTAGTCCATATAAAATAAAATGACCTCAACTCTTTTTTTAATCTCTATTTCATAAGCCCTGCTTTGTTTCTTCCCAATCTTTTACTTTTTAGATCACCCGTATTCCGGCGTCCGTCCGTCTGTAAACTTTTAACATTTTTAACTTCTTCTCAAAAACCACTGGGCCAATTTCAACCAAAGTTGACACAAAGCATCCTTAGGTAAAGGGAATTCTAAATTGTTAAAATAAAGGGCCAGGCCACCTTCCAAGGGGAGATAATCAAGAAAAGGTAAAAATAGGGTAGGGTCATTAAAAAATCTTCTTCTCAAGAACCACTGGGCTAGAAAAGATGAAATTTATAGATAAGCTTTATTAGGTAGTGCAGATTCTAAATTGTTAAAATCATGGCCCCCGGGGGTCGGATGGGGCCACAATAGGGGATCAAAGTTTTACATACAAATATATAGGAAAAATCTTTAAAAATCTTCTTCTCAAGAACCACTGTGCCAGAAAAGCTGAGATTTATATGAAAGCTTCCTGATATAATGCAGATTCTAAATTGTTAAAATCATGGCCCCCGGGGGTCAGATGGGGCCACAATAGGGGATCAAATTTTACATGCAAATATATAGGAAAAATCTTTAAAAATCTTCTTCTCAAGAACCACTGTGCCAGAAAAGCTGAGATTTATATGAAAGCTTCCTGATATAGTACAGATTCTAAATTGTTAAAATCATGGCCCCGGGGGGTCAGATGGGGCCACAATAGGGGATCAAAGTTTTACATACAAATATATAGGAAAAATCTTTAAAAATCTTCTTTTCAAGAACCACTGTGCCAGAAAAACTGAGATTTATATGAAAGCTTCCTGATATAGTACAGATTCTATATTGTTAAAATCCAGGCCCCCGGGGTCAGATTGGGCCACAATAGGGGATCAAAGTTTTACATACAAATATATAGGAAAAATCTTTAAAAATCTTTTTCTCAAGAACCACTAAGCCAGAAAAGCTGATATTTACATGAAAGCTTTCTGACATAGTGCAGATTCAAGTTTGTTCAAATCATGGCCCCTGGGGGTTGGATGGGGCTACAAGGGGGGATCAAAGTTTTACATACAAATATATAGGGACATTCTTTAAGAATCTTCTTCTCAAGAACCACTGAGCCAGAAAAGCTGATATTCACATGAACAGCTTCCTAACATAGAGCAGAGTTTGTTCAAATCATGGTCCCCTGTTGTAGGATGGGGCCACAATAGGGGATTAAAGTTTTACATACAAATATATAGGAATTTTTTTTTTAAAATCTTCTTCTCAAGAACCACTGAGCCAGAAAAGCTGATATTTACATGAAAGCTTTCTGATATAGTGCAGATTCAAGTTTGTACAAATCATGGCCCCTGGGGGTAGGATGGGGCCACAAGGGGGGATCAAAGTTTTACATACAGATATATAGGAAAAATCTTCAAATATCTTCTTCTCGTGAACCATTGGGCCAAAGAAGTTCACCTTTCTGACATAGTGTAGATTCAAGTTTGCAAAAACTATGGCCTCCAGGGGTAGGTAGGGGCCATAATAAGGACTACAGTTTTACATGCAAATATATATAGAAAGTGTTCTGATATGGACCAAGGTGACTCAGGTGAGCGATGTGGCCCATGGGCCTCTTGTTTTCTCTTGGGACATCTTTCCTTGAGGACGAGAAGTTGTATTTGAATATAGACATTCCCGCACATATGTCAACACCGAGAAATGGTTGTTTACGACATAATTTATTAATCTGATAAATACTTTCTTATATTTGATTCAAATAAACTGGTATTTTTTAAACAGAATGAAAATATATTCATCTAAAACATAACATTACATACATTAACATCGAGTACATGTCGTAAAACATCACTTCCGACCGCAACTTATTTATTAGAAATAAAAATAGTGATTGTGTCATCATGCGGTTCAAAATTGCTCGCAAAGTGGACTACAGTTATTCTTTTTTAGTTAAGAATAAAATATCTTATGGTTTAAAGTAAAGTTTCTTGTTTATTTTTTCAACACACCAGTCGGACTAGTAAATCGACATTTTACCCAACCAGGCCGTCATTTAGTAGACTCAGTCTGTCGGACGTGCCTTAGTGTCAAACCCTTGAAGAAAAGAAACTATGTATCAATTTTAAATAGGATATTTGAATACAAACTAGTTTGGATCTTTTTACCGTTTCAGATTTGAGTCCATCACTCTGAGACTACTATCACATTGGCTGTCTGTTTCACTCTATCCTCACTTAAAGGTAAGATACAAAATGTATAGAAAGGGGTTTTTACAGTGCTGTCACAAATCTTAGTGAGGGTTTTCGTTGGAATTTTATGCCCCCTTATCAAAGATTGGAAGGCATATTGATTTTGTCTGTCGGAAATTTAACCTTACTGTTGTATTTTTAGAATGATGAGTACTAAGGGCTTTCATGTGCATAATCCTTGTGAAAAGTAAGACCTTTGTTTTGGTACGAAAGGTTTTGACCTTCTGACCTGGGAATTTGAAGTACTTTTATGAAAAGTTAACTTCAGCAATATCTCCTGAACTATTTATGGCACCCCTTCAGTGTTCGAAATTGGTTGAAAACTTGGTATAGACAACTGGTCTATGCCAGAACAAGATGACATAGACCTCATCAAATTGGCATAGACCACAACATTGAATAAAGATAACACAAATTTAAAGCATTGCTATTTACTTTTATTGTAATCAGAAATCATACTCTCTTTCTATCTCCATAAGAATATCATGCAAATTCTTGCTATTCTCCTCATAAACCTGTTCACTGTCACTCTTATCACTCATTTCTTCATCATCACTCTCTACTTCCTCTCTTTCATCCCTCCTCTCAACCCCCCAGTTCTCTCCCTGTATCCTCATTCTCCTGCAATGCCATGGTTTCTCCCTGATCTCTATCAGTTTTCTCTGTCGGATCCATTGCATCCTCCCTCTGCTCAATCATTGTCTCTTCTTGTCCTACGTGAGCAAACATGATTAAATATTCAACTTACCAGTATCTAGACCCTTAGCTCTATTTAACTGGCATAACCAGACATAGTCTCTGAATGACTTTTCATGTTTCGCAATTGCATGGGCGTTCCAGAATCTTATATTTAGTCTGGCCATTCAACTGTCTAACAGCTTTAGCTGCCTCAGATTGTGAAATGTTTTTAGCATTGTCAACACCTTTATGTGCATCTAAATGCATTCTGGAAGATTCGTGTGATTTGATGGTGTCAATTTTAAAATTGTCCAGCCGTAAAATGGTTGAAATATTGCCAAAACGGCGTTAAACCCCAATCAATTAATCAATTGAAATTGTCTGTTCCAGAAATCCAAGCCTTCGCAGAAGGATGAAGTGTGTCTTTCCAAAATATGCAACACTCCTTACATTTCATTTTTCCTGCAGCTCCCTCATGTCCCTCCTGAAGTTCTAGCCACTCGCGGCCAATCATCCAATGTGGCTTAAATCCATGTGTCCACCTTTCTTTGTAACATTTGTGCTTATCAGATGTTGACGGGCCAGGGGTAACTTTCCGTTTTACTCCCGGCCGAGCGCCTTCGACATACTTCAACTTCGCGTACATTTTGTTGTCCTCTAGTTTCGTTTTAAAAACAAAGACAACTCGTTCGTGTTCATGATGTCAAGTTTATTAAATGGCTCAATAAAACTTTTAAACGGGAAAAACTTTTATTTAATATATAACGCAAGAAATAATTACGGTCGGTGTATTTGAGAATACTCGCAAAAACACGAACTAGTTAACTGAATAAATGACTGAATTGACATTTTTAAGCAGTCATGACCATGAAACCGCTTAATGGAACGTTGAGTTAGCACTCCGAGCGATCTGCAATTCTTAGACAACGATTCAACAATATTTATTCTTTTTTCCCCCTTATTTTTCCTGGGTTTTTTTGGGGGTGGGGTTAAACTTTATAAACCAACAAAATCGGCATAGACAATTTGGTCTATCTCAATTACGATTGGCATAGACTGGTGCCATTTGACATAGACTCGGTCTATCGGTCTACCGTTAATTTCGAACACTGCCCCTTCAAAGAAAAGGGGCATATTTCTTTGTTAGTACTTTGTTAGTACTTGATTGTAATGATATTTCTTTGTTAGTACTTTGTTAGTACTTGATTGTAATGATATTTCTTACATTGGTTGATAATGAGTATAAGTGGACCCCTAATGATTTTCAGGTCAAAAGGTTAAGGATCAATCTGCTCTGGACTTAGGAAGATACTGGTACAGTACACGACACGAGTTTTATGCGTGTTCCACGCAACGCGGTGGAACAAATTTGCCCCAAACACGGTGGACCTTTAAAATTGTCGGCACCTTTGAAGTCCTATTTTTCCGCGCGAGCTAGACATTGAAGTCCACGGAGGATCTCCGTGGATGCCACCGCGCATCTCCGTGGATGTCACCTGTACCTCCGTCGATGCCACCGTGTACCTCCGTGTGATAAAACAAAGAAATAATTTCCGAAATGATTCACCCCAAAAACCTTTTCGCTTAGCCAGCATGCATGCCCCCACCCCATTACTTATTTAGAAATTAGCTATCAATCATTCAATTCTTGTAATTGTTGTTTAATGATACGTTGGTGTTTTCGGTACATATCCGTATGTAGACTTCCCTGCAGACGTTCACACCTTTTTATGAAACGCCCAAATTCTCGACATCCTGTATATAAACACCTGTGTTATTCCTACCACTCATCGGTACATTGTTTCACGGCACGTGCAGCACAATTTCACTAAATAAAAGAAGGGTCATGAACAACGACAATCACATGCCAGTAATTTCAATTTGATAAATAGCAGTTCAAAGAAATGTGTACCATAAGCAATGATTTATTTTTACGTAAAGTTTTCATTGTAATTAGGAATATGTTTACATTCATGAATTTCATTTATATGTACTCAACTGTGAAGCAATGTGAGCAAATAAATATTAAAAATATCTTTACTTTTTAACAAATCTTTAGAAAACTCCGTACTTTCATTAAGAAAATAATAAAATAAAATGTGCTCCCCTACCTAGAATGCCCATACTTCACATTAATAATAACACGTTTTTTTTAGTTAGTTTTTTTCTAACTTGATAAATACTTTATTACACGCATGTATTATTTACTAAATATATATATAACAGCTTTTTGTCTTTATATTTTTGTATACCATTGCATAAATTGGTGATGAGATCCAATAAATTGAATTGAGTACATGTAGTCTTGAAATATCACAAAGTATAGAGTTGACAACCATTGAAATAAAAATGCAGACGTTTTCTCGTTTATTCAGTAACTCAATAACTTGCGCGTCTTCTGAATGAAAGTTGTAAAACAAACGTACTACTTGTAGGTTTTGGTCAGTTATAACATAATACGGGGATAAAATTCATCTAATCTCCGCTAGCAATGGGTTTTCAGTCAACTGTGCCTTCGTGGACGAATAATCTCGGCTAGCGAAGATGGAAAAAAAAGAAGCCTATAGTCCGCTTGCATTAACATGTATTATGAAGGTGAAATCGAAGAATTATCCAGTAAATCCAATGATGTTGCAGTATATATAGCATGTATTTATTTTATTTTTGACTGAGAGGGAGATAGACAGCTAAGCACGCAACATCGTTTTAGAAGGAGGTGAAGGGGGGGGGGGGGGGGGAGGACTCATTCATTAGTCTTAACCCGGACCAACCGAAAAATTTAACATGCAAAGAAAACAAAATGGGAAATAAAAAACAATATCAGAATGAAAAGGGATGGATAATTAATCAGAGAGAAATTGTACTTTCAAGATTTATATTGAACATATTAAACTTCCCGTATCTGCATACATTCATGAATATTATAATCAATGATTACCAATGCTCTCTCTCTCTCTCTCTGTGTGTGTGTTGCTTTCATTATCTAATGCATCTAAAGATTAAATTAAAGATTTTAATAATCGATAGCGTATATGAATAAAAGCAAATAATCGTTAAGTCATGTAGAATCGGAGAGGGTGTAATTTGAAAACTTGAAAGTTAAGGATTTAGCCTTGTAGCTTGTAGCGACCTACCCACTGCACGATTTAAGAAATTGAAGTCGGAAGGGGGAATTGAGACAGTTTCAGCTACTACCCCCCCCCACCCACCCACCCACCCACACACACACACACACACACACACACACACATGCTCCCAATTTAAGGTTTTCGTAATCGGACAATTTAAGCACCATTTTTGTTGTTATTTTATTGCTTGTCAACAAATTTACACAACTTAACCAGCAACATACCCCTTCTGATACATTAAAAAAATATAAGTAATGTTAGCACGGGGCTCTATAAAGTTCAATCTGCAGTTTGGTCATACTTCGTCATTCAATAACTTATTCAAAATAAAAAAAAAATGTTTGTCGGATTAGCGGTACTATGATGTATGACTATAACAATGACCTGTGTATAACTTGTACATTCCATGCAAATTCGAAGGGGTTTTCGCCTTAGTAGAACAATTGGGGGTCAGCTAATCCGTGTATTTGAAATCAACAGAAGTGATTAGCTTCTTGCGGAAAGTGTGAAATATATTGGGTCGGCGCAAGATACCCGTGATCTTAGACTAGATCTGATATCGCGCCGACCCAATATATTTCACACTTTTCATAAGAAGTCAAAACCCAAACTAGCTAACCGTAATTTAGTTATACTGTGACAAAGACCCTAGGAATTTGCATGGTATATACTTATTATACAAAAATCATTGCATTATCCAGACACTCCCGATGAACATTTTTTTTTTATGAAAACCTCTATCAAAGTACATCGAACATAAGTCTCGGTCAAATGTAATTAACTCGGGATTTTAAAAATAAATCATTCGATGGTTTGTATTTTTGCTTCTATTAATTACGTAATAAATTAATTCCAATTTGTTAATACAGTGGAACCCCGTTATTACGTTCCCCCTTTATTACGTTAGTCCGCATATTACGTTGGAATTTCAAAGCACAAAACCATTTCTTAACAAACCTATATAAAATAGACCTCGTTATTACGTTGTCCTAAAATGCCGGGACTCGGTATTACGTTGTAAAAATTCCGACAAAAACGTAATAAACCCCTAATTATTCAATAATGATTCTCAAAATAATACGTCATTCACACCTTGACTGCCCGAGGCAGTCACCACGTAAATTTCCTGGTCTGTTTGGGGATTAGAGACGCTCGACTGATCACGCTTCGATAGATCTAGTGACATCAATACAGGTGAATACCCCGTATAGAAGCCAGTGATAAACAATTAAATAATGTTTATTTAGAAATTGTACTCTATGAAATTTACTTCATTTTACATATTTTGATAATCAAAGAAATAATTTCTCAACCACCTGCGTGTTCAGCATAGTGTGATTACCTTCGCTATTAAAACTCTATTCACGGACAGCTTTGGTACCAAACAAGAAAGACAAGATTTATCGTAGCAATGTTACAACCGCTTGGGTAACTGCTTGGACATAGATGACTAAAGGTGTTCAATTAAAAAAATTGTTCGTTGTTTGGACATGCAGCTTTGGTGTTCGTAACTCTCGTCCATACATACACCAATCTATCGGCCGACTCGTGCACGGCATTTACTTCAGTGAATATTTTAAAATCCCTTGATGCGCACGTGATTTTAGTGCCATCATTTAGCGTTATAAATGAAATCTTCGTGCATCATTATATATTTTTTTTATGTGGATTGCGCTTAAATTGTTCTCCGTGCATGTTTATCGTTGGTGAGAAGTGTGTAAGTGTTGGGTATCGTGTGCGTTTTGTGTCTATAGTTTTGTTGATTTTTGGGTGGGATTTTTTTTATTGTGTTGTGTATTGTGTAATTAGAGAACTTAATAAAAACGATGTTTTGTTATTTTTTTTAAATACGAATGTTGAATACGAACCGGAACGAGTTATTGAGAGAAATTTACATGAACGCATTGTTTTAAAGTTGAACAAAATGGCGGTCCAAACGAATGCAGAAAAAGCAACGTTTATCAAAACATCCTTATGTATCCTACACCGAAATAAAGAAAAGGGATAAGAACATGAAGAATTACGGACATTAAAGATAAGATGTAAATAAAACAAAGTATCATATTCTTTTAAACGAAGAAACAGTAAAGATATATTCACACACCCCTTCACGGAGTACCAACGGACGATATACAATTTCCAAATGATAATTTTAACGGATTTCACTGGGAACGTTTATTACGTTGACCCCGGTATTACGTTATTTTATCGTGACAAAATGGAAAACGTAATAACGGGGTTCCACTGTAAATCGACAATGCTCTAATTTCTATATTGGATCAAGTTATATCTGTCAAAATGCATATTAACACAATATGATGGAAGTAATTATGTTAAACAGCGCATTTGTCAGAGAGAGAGAGAGAGAGCACATCGGTAATTATTAAACATCCCTATCACATGTTGTACATGTATGTTTTTCATTTACAGAATATATTAATTCGCATTCAAAACAGGAATATTGCCTGCAAGTATGCATTATTTAAACATAGAATTTAAGAATATTTTAATGAAGAAAGAAGACTATTAAAGAAAAAAATTCAAAACCAGGTTTTCTTAAAACATAATATATAGTGTTTGGTATCGTTGGAATTGGCTCAAAATGCTGAAAAACAATATAAGTATCAGGAGGGAAAATATTGACATTTTTTTCTTGTCTTAAAATTCCACCCTTATCTTGATTATTTGGCCTGCGGCACATTTTCACATCTCCCGCAAGGCGCCCGTGGTCAGAACAAAGCTCTTAGCAGCTGTGTGTATTCGCAAATAACACACACCGTGGAACACGGAGGACACGGTGTATCTTCGTGGATTTTCCACGGTGGGGTGTATAAAACTCGTGTCGTGTACTGTACATCTTAAGGAGTAGATGACCCCTATTTATTTTCAGGTCACATGGCCAAAGGTCAAGGGTTAAACTGGACATAAGAATATACTGTCCATTTAATATCAGATTCTTGAGAACCTTTTGCTTGACAGACATCAAACTTTGTACACTGGTACATACATCATAAGGAGTAGATGATGACCCTTATAAAATTTAGGTTTATATGGTCAAAGGTTAAGGGTTAAACTGGACATAGTAATAAATTATCTCCTATATTTTAAGAATCATTTGCTTGATTGACACCAAACTTGGTACATGATAGCTAGGGAGTAGATGACCTTTATTCATATTTAGGTCACATGGTCAATCCACTCTGGACATAGGAAGACATTGTCTGCTCAATATCTTAAATTGGTTTGGCACTACTAGGATTTAAATGATACATGTGTATGACAAGGGCTTCATTTCTTTCTCTGTGGTCACTGGGAACAAAGTGTTTTACAAACACATCTTGAAAGCTTAAGTGAGCTTTTCTGATCGCCTGTTGTCCGTCGTCTGTCTGTCTGTAAACGTTTTACATTTTCGACGTTTTCTCCAGAAAGGGACATGGCCCTTCATTTGAATAAACTTGAAAGTCCTTCACCTAAGGTTATTGGCCCAGTGGTTCTTAGGAAGAAGTTGAAAATGTAAAAAGTTTACAGACAGACAGACGACGGACAACAGGCGATCAGAAAAGCCCACGTGGGCTTTTAGCTCAGGTGAGCTAAAAATGCAAAACTAGGGTGGGGTCATTTAAAAATCTTCTCAAGAACCACTGGGCCAGAAGGGGTGAAATTTACATGAAAACTTCCTGACATAGTGCAGATTCAAGTTTCTTAAAACCATGACCCCCGGAGGTAGGTTGGGGTCACTCACAATGGAGGATAAAAGTTTTACATGCGAATATATAGATAAAATCTGAAAAAAATCTTCTCAGTTTTATATAGAAATATCTAGGGAAAATCTTATTTTTCTCATTGTATTTGTAGCCATTGTCCTTTGAATTGTACTGTGTTTGCATATTTATTTAATATCTAGATTGACATGTATATTAATTTAATGGTTAGTTAAAAATGTTGATGAAATGCTGCAAGTTATTCAGTCCATATCAAAAATCTCATAATCCACAATTTCTGATATTTTCTGTTGCAGGAGGGAGGTGGTTCATTTCTGTTCATGCTGTACAAATCCACTCAGGCAGTCATTGAGAAACGACCTGTTGATGAAGTGACAGGGCAAGCTAAAAATACTCTGTCTGAGGACTCTTTCCTGAGGGAGAAGATCGATTATCAGGCCCTAGTGAGTTAAAAAATAGACTAAATATTTGTTAGTAACTTTTAGAAGATCGATTGTCAGGCCCTAGTGAGATATTAACTAAATGTTTGTTAGTAACAAATTATAGAAGAATTCGATTGTCAGGCCCTAGTGAGTTAGACTAAATATTTGTTAGTAACATTATAGAAGATCGATTGTCAGGCCCTAATGAGTTAGACTAAATATTTGTTAGTAACATTATAGAAGATCGATTGTCAGGCCGTAGTGAGATAAACTAAATGTTTGTTAGTAACATTATAGAAGATCGATTGTCAGGCCCTAGCGAGTTAGACTAAGTATTTATTTGTAACATTATAGAAGATCGATTGTCAGGCCCTAGTGAGTTAGAATTGCTTGATAATTGCCATTCCAATTCTTTTCAAATTTTGGTATGAAGCATCTATCTGACAAGGGGGATCAATGCATTTGATAAACATTTAAGTTATATACATGTACAGGTAGCTTTCTGAAATGAATGTGTCAAATTTCCGGTGTTGTGTCGAAGTGAGCTGCTGATCCTGGTTAAAGAATTTAAGATTAAATTTTCTTTTCATTTCAGAAACTTAAAATTGACTTAAATGGCAATGGGAACTTATATACCTGTGAGGTTCTGGACTGTGATACTATCAATCAAGTGAAGAGCAAGTGCCTGTACCAGATCTACAAGAACAAACCAGCCTCAGAGATGCCGTCTACAGATGAAGTGGACTTAGGTATGTGTGTATAGAGCCTCACTGATGAAGTGGACTTGGGTATGTGTTCAGAGCCTCACTGATTAAGTGGACTTCTGTATGTGTGTGTATAGAGCCTCACTGATGAAGTGGACTTATGTATGTGTGTACAGAGCCTCACTGATGAAGTGGACTTGGGTATTAAGGTATAGAGCCTCACTGATGAAGTGGACTTAGGTATGTGTGTATAGAGCCTCTCTGATGAAGTGGACTTAGGTATGTGTGTATAGAGCCTCTCTGATGAAGTGGACTTAGGTATTTATGTATAGAGCCTCACTGATGAAGTGGACATTGGTATGTGTGTATAGAGCCTCACTGATGAAGTGGACTTGGGTATTAAGGTATAGAGCCTCACTGATGAAGTGGACTTAGGTATGTGTGTAGGGTCTCACTGATGAAGTGGACTTAGGTATGTGTGTGTATAGAGCCTCACTGATGAAGTGGACTTAGGTATGTGTGTGTATAGAGCCTCACTGATGAAGTGGACTTAGGTATGTGTGTATAGAGCCTCACTGATGAAGTGGACATTGGTATGTGTGTATAGAGCCTCACTGATGAAGTGGACTTAGGTATGTGTGTACAGAGCCTCATTGATGAAGTGGACTTAGGTATGTGTCTACAGAGCCTCATTGAATTAATCTCCATGCATCATTCAGAGGTATAAACTCCTCAAACTGTTGACCAGCATATCCAGTTTTGGTCCCTTCGGTAGACCACGTGTTGTCTGCTCAATATCTTGAGAACCATTCACTTGATCATAATGATATTTATGCCCCCCTTTGAAAAAGAGGGGGCATATTGTTTTGCAACTGTCGGTCGGTCGGTCTGTAGACCATGTGTTGTCCGCTCAATATCTTGAGAACCATTCACTTGATGATAATGATATTTCATATGTGGGTTAGTTATGAGTAGAAGAGGATCCCTATTGTTTTTCAGGTCAAAAGGTCAAGGGTCAATCTACTCTGGACATAGGAATATAATGTCCGCTCAATATCTTGAGAACCCTTTGCTTGAAAGACATCAAACTTGGCACACTGGTACATCGTAAGGAGTAGATGACCACTATTGATTTTGAGGTCATATGGTCAAAGGTCAAGGGTCAAACTGGGCATAAGAATATACTGACCATTCAATGTCTAGAGAACCCTTTGCTTGACAGACATCAAACTTGGTATGCCAGTACATCTTCAGGAGTTGATGACCCCTATTGATTTTGAGGTCACATGGTCAAAGGTCAAGGGTCAAACTGGACATAGGAATATAATGTCCGTTCATTATCTCGAGAACCCTTTTCTTGACAGACATCAAACTTGATACACTGGTACATCTTCAAGAGAAGATGACCCCTATTGATTTTGAGGTCACACGGTCAAAGGTCAAGGGTCAAACTTGACATGGGAATATACTGTCTGCTCAGTATCTTGAGAACCCTTTTCTTGACAGACATCAAACTTGGTACACTGATACGTCTTCAGGAGAAGACGACCACTATTGATTTTGAGGTCACATGGTCAAAGGTCAAGGGTCACACTAGACAGGAATATACTGTCCGTTCAATATCTTGAGAACCCTTCGCTTGACAGACATCAAACTTGGTACACTGGTACATCTTCAGGAGAAAATTACCCCTATATATTTTGAGCTCACATGTTTAAAGGTCAAGGGTCAAACTGGAGATAGGAATATACTGTCCGTTCAATATCTTGAGAACCCTTTGCTTGACAGACATCAAACGTGGTACAATGGTACGTCTTCAGGAGCAGATGACCCTTATTCATTTTCAGATCACATGGTCAAAGGTCAAGGGTCAAACTGGACATTGGAATATACTGTCTGCTCCATATCTTGAGAACCCTTTACTTGACAGACATTAAACTTGGTACACTGGTACATCTTCAGGAGAAGATGACACCTATTGATTTTGAGGTCGCGTGGTCGAAGGTGAAGGGTTAAACTGTACATAGGAATATACTGTCCGCTCAATATCTTGAGAACCCTTTGCTTGACAGACATCAAACTTGGTACACTGGTACATCTTCAGGAGAAGATGACTACTAATTATTTTAAGGTCACATGGTCAAAAGTCAAGGGTCAAATTGGACATAGGAATATACTGTCCGTTCAATATCTTGAGAACCCTTTACTTGACAGACATTAAACTTGGTACACTGGTACATCTTCAGGAGAAGATGACACCTATTGATTTTGAGGTCGCGTGGTCAAAGGTGAAGGGTTAAACTGTACATAGGAATATACTGTCCGCTCAATATCTTGAGAACCCTTTGCTTGACAGACATCAAACTTGGTACACTGGTACATCTTCAGGAGAAGATGACTACTAATTATTTTAAGGTCACATGGTCAAAAGTCAAGGGTCAAATTGGACATAGGAATGTACTGTCCGTTCAATATCTTGAGAACCCTTTGCTTGACAGACATCAAACTTGGTACACTGGTACATCTTCAGGAGTTGATGACCCCTATTGATTTTTAGGTCACATGGTCAATCCACTCTTGACATAGAAAGATATTGTCTGCTCAATATTTTGAATTGATGATACTACTCTCAATTAAATGATGTGTGTGTGTATAACCCTTTTCAATTTTGCACCATGGGGGGCATATGTGTTTTACAAACATCTCTTGTTGATATGTGGGTTGGTTATGTGTAGAAGAGGTCCCCTATAGATTGTAAGTTGAAAAGGTTAAAGGTCAAGGGTCAATCCACTCTAAACATAGGAAAATATTGTCTGCCCATTATCATGAGAACCCTTTCCTTGACAGACATCAAACTTTGTACATTGGTACATTCTAAGGAGTAGATGAAACCTATTGATTTTGAGGTTACACTGTCAAGGTTCAAATTGGACATAGGGATATACTGTCTGCTCAATATTTTGAAAACCCTTTGCTTTAAAGACATCAAACTTAGTGTACTGGTACATCATAAGAAGTAAGATGACCCCTATTAATTTTGGGTTTACATGGTCAAGGGTCAAACTGGACATGGTAATATTTTGTCTCCTATATTTTAAGAATGATTTCCTTGAATGACACCATCATCATAAGGAGTAGATGACCCCTATTGATTTTTAGCTCTTCTGAGCCAAAGGCTCAAAGAGCTAATGCTATGGCCATTTGTGCGGTGTGCGTAAACTTTTTAGAAAAAGGGCTATAACTCAAGAACCCCTTGGCCAATTTCTTTCAAATTTGGTACAGGGTATCATTGGCCCAAGGGCTTTCATACATACTAAATAAAGGGATGTGACCCTTTAACAAGGGGAGATAATCAGGAAAATACAAACAAAAGTAGTGGTTGCTAAAAAATCTTCTTCTCAAGAACCACAGGGCAGATTATCACCAAACTTACACATAAGGATGAGGATATGTTGTAGATTAAAAATTGTTCAAGGCATTACCCTGGGGCAAAGGGCGTGGTCTCAAGGTCACTTCAAAGTTGACCTAAATTTAAAATTTTTTTAAATTCCTTAAATCTTAGATATTTTAACCATTATAAGGACTAGGATCATCAAATTTTGACAGTTGATGCATCTTAGGACCCTGTGTCAAGTTGTCTCAAAAGTAGGTCACGGTGACCTACTTTTTGAATTGTGCAGGTATTTATTTTTAAATTAATTTTGATGCATATCTTGGACACTTTGAAGCCTATGATCATCAAAACTTGTCAGTTGGTGGATCATGGGACCTTGAAATGCGTCAACTGAAAAATAGGTCACCGTGACCTACTTTCTGAATTTTATGGCTTATCATTTATAGATATATTTTAAGTTGTTATTTCAAATACCGAGAGGTTTAGAATCATCAAATCTTGTAAGTTGATGCATCTTGAGGCCTTCAAACATATTTATAAAAAAAAAAGTAGGTCACAGTGACCTACTTTTTGAATTTTGCAGATATTCAAATTTCACATTTTCAATGCATATTTTGGGCACTGTAAAACCTAGGATCATCAAACTTTGTCAGTTGATGCGTCTTCGTCTTCGGTTTGTGTCGACCAAAAAGTAGGTCACCGTGACCTACTTTTGGTATTTGACAGCTAAATTACTATATTTCAGACACTATTTGACCTACAATCATCAAACTTTGACAGTTGATGCATCTTGAGTCAACGGAGTGTGTCGACCAAAAAGTAGGTCACCTTGACCTACTTTTGGAATTTGACGGCTATATTTATATATTCAGATACTATTTGACCTACAGTCATCAAACTTTGTCAGTTGATGGGTCTTGCATGTTCGAAGGGTTTCGACCAAAAAGTAGGTCAACTTGACCTACTTTTGGAATTGGACACCTATATTTATATATTTCAGATACTATTTGACCTACAGTCATCAAACTTTGTCAGTTGATGCGTCTTGCATGTTCAAAGGGTGTTGACCAAAAAGTAGGTCACCTTGACCTACTTTTGGAACTGGACGGCTATATTTATATAATTCAGATACTATTTGACCTACAGTCATCAAACGTTGTCAGTTGTTGGGTCTTGCATGTTTGAAGGGTGTTGACGAAAAAGTAGGTCACCTTGACCTACTTTTGGAATTTGACGGCTATATTTATATATTTCAGATACTATTTGACCTACAGTCATCAAACTTTGTCAGTTGATGGGTCTTGCATGTTCGGAGTTCGCTGACCAAAAAGTAGGTCACCATGACCTACGATTGGAATTTGACAGCTATATTTCAATATTCAGATACTAATTGGCTTAAAGTCATCAAACTTTGTCAGTTGATATTTCTTGGGTTCTCAAAATGTGTAAACCAAAAAGTAGGTCACATTGACCTACTTTTTTTGAATTCTTAGGATTTAACTAAAGATTTAGAATACTAAGAGGCTAAGAATAGAAATGGTGGGGTTGTACAATTTATCAGAAGAGCGATTCTAGGCCCTTGGGCCTCTTGTTAAGTTACATGGTCAAAAGCCAAGGGTCAATCCACTCTGGACCTGGGAAGATATTGTCTATTCAATATCTTGAATTGGTTTGGCACGACTATCAATTAAATGATTCATGTGTTTAACCCTTTTCAATTATGCACCATGGGGGGGCCTACTGTTTTACTAACATTTCTTGGTTTGTTTATATTGCCTTAAAACTTTTCATCCTTTTCTCATCAAATAATTTTGGTTGTTAAAGTTGGTAAATATTTATACCCATATGAACAAATTAAGGACAATGAATAATGTATATTTTTTGTGACATTTCATGTATGATTCACTCTTAGGTTATCTGATTTTTAAAAAAAATCTTGGGGTATTTTACCAGGCCTGAGGAAAGACCATAAACTGAGAATAAACTCAAAAAGTCAAAATTTTGATTACTTATACAGTCTATACGAAAGTTTTTTGGACCACACAGGACATTCGGTCCTGTGTAATCAATGAACACACCGGACCGAACCAAATTTTGCCAGACCGAAAAACCTAATGTAAAAAAGAGAAACACGTGAAAATGCAAAACCAAGGGAATCTTATTTATTATACTAGTAATACTATACCAGGGATCCCTCCCGCATAATACTTTAGACGGTCCATGCGGTTTAATCACATTCATTTACGTATTTGGATTTGTGTGATATTTTTTACTTATAACAAACATTTAATTGACTCCGCATCAAAATAATAAAGCTTAAAACCGAATACTGAGACATCGGACATTTCGGTCCGGTGTAAAAAATGACACATCGGACCTGAGGCACTGCGCATCGGTCAGGTCCGACGGTCCGATGTCTTTCGCATAGACTGCTTATATCTTATGATGTATCCATCTTCGTTAGCCAAGGGTTTACGATCTGCTCCCTTCTCTACAAACCCTTGGCAGATTTAGTACGATTTTCGTAGCTTTGTGTGGCGCCCTTTAGCGGATGGAGAAAACAACTCTGTTTGCATTACATTACGCTTATCCAATGAAAATTCCATGTTTCAGCTACTGTTTAAAAGTTGTTTAGAAATGACTGCGTTCGTTGTTTAGAAATGGCTGCGCTCAGAGAGTAACGCAATGTGGTATGCAAATCATTCAAAATATTAATGATGATTATACCCCCGCAACAAGTTGTGGGGGGTGGGGGGGGGGTATACTGGAATCGGGTTGTCCGTCTGTCCGTCCGTCTGTAGACGCAATGGTTTCCGGGCTCTAAAGCATTATCCTTTCCACCTACAGTCACCATATCATACATATGGACTACCCATGGGATGAAGATGTTCCCTATCGATTTTGGGGTCAAAAGGTCAAAGGTCACGTGCACTGGACATCGAAGTAGCAATATGGTTCGGTTTGTCATGCCATTTGTTTTTTACACTCAGAAAAGAGGTAGTTTATACCTATTACCAACACCCTTTGGGAGATTGGGGTAAGCGGGGGGTATTCTTAGTGAGCATTGCTCACAGTACCTCTTGTTTTTATCTAAAAAGCCCTCAAAAATCCTTTAAAAGGCCCTTATTTTTTGAAAATTTTGCCCTAAAAATGGCCCTTATTTTTTGCAAAATATCACTTGAAAGCCTGTAAATAAATAAAAGCAAACATATACTGAAAATCTTTTTTGTGTATGAAAATTATTTCAAAGTTAGTTTTCAGGAAGGAAAGAGCACTTGCATATTGCAGAAGAAATGTTATTTAATGTTGCTAACTCTTGGACAAATAGATTTAATTAGTGACAGGTGAACTTGTCACCATAATATGACTACAGTGAAGATGAAATATTGTCAAGTTTGGTCAATGCATCTTGCACAAATTGTAGAGTGGATGGCTGGGAAGAGCGGTCGTCTTCCTTTGAGCAACATAGACCAGACGAGTGAACGGAAGGAGAACACGGTTCGCCGTAACACGCTTCAACACTACAATGTTCTGGATGGCAGTCGTATGGCCCTGATGTACAAGTTCTCTCCTGATGATGAGCATACAGTAGAAGACGAGGACCCTTATGGTTAGAAAAATTGTTTTTAAAAAATCTTTTATATCCTGGTCTCGGCACCAATTTGGACAATTAATCTTTAGATCTATGGAATTTATATCAATCAAAAAGAATAGTACATGGATTAATGGCGCTTTGTACGTAAACCAACAAATTTTATTGATGAGAATTTTTTTTTTGGGTGACAGTAAACCAGCAATCGCCCTCAGACATAGAAATTTCTGTTCCTCCGGATGTCCATCCGATTCAGTCAGTGTCCTCTACTGGAAGTTTGGACCATCTCAGACAGTGGCATCTGGTATACCCTTATGCTTGGATAATTTTATAATCAGATTGGTTTTGTAAATTTAGCAGTGTAGTGTGTTTGATTTTCTAAATGTAGCGTAATTCTTACATGTAGCTTGGCAGCATCATGTAAAGTTATACAAAGGAAAATTAAGTAAATATAGACAGCTGAAAAGGATAACTCATTTTCATCTTTTGATTTTAAGATGAAATTATCATACTATTGTAACAATAGGAGAAGTTATTAATTTTCATCAAATCAAAGAAAATTCATTTTCTAACTCGTGAAACTTAAACTTTGTAAGTAAACTAATTGTTTGACTTGTATTTACACTTTGTAGGTAAAAAGTTTGGATGAGGAAGAATCCCACGAGAAGACAGCGAAACTGAAGGACATTGTTAAGACAAGCCACATTACCAACTTAATGCACACGAAGGTGGGTAAACAACACTCAATTCACATACCATTTGTTGATTAGAATTGTTGTCTTACACTCTAAATTGTATTTGCGATTTTCATTTTCCAGTTATGTTAAGGTAGTACTCTACATCGTCATAATGGCTGACTTCCTTTAAAAACATGGATGAAAAAATCGATATCAGCAATATTTGACTTTTCCTTTTCCATTTAAATACCTAGCCGAGTAGCTCAGTAGGTTAGAATACCGACTGTAGAACTGTAGGTCGCAGGTTCGAGTCCAGCAGGGGTTTTAAACTTTTTTTTAGAGTACCTTCTACTAAAACTGTATTTTTTGAAAAAATAAAGTAAATTTGAAAATTTTTAACTTCAAAATATTGTTGTACATATCCTCCACTTTTCATCTACATCAAATTTCTCTGGTGTAGCATACCTCCTTAACATTATATCTTCTTATTTTAAAGGGTAGCCCAGTTTCATTCAAATATAAATGTACCTGACATAAAATATTGGGGTACCCCTCACTTTTCTCATCTACCACAAAGAATTGGTATCCTGGGAAGTGTTAGTTTCTTTAAAAAGTGGAATTATATAGCTCTCATTTTATATGGTTCATAATTTACTCTAAAGAATTGCATTTCTTTCACAGGACAAGTATTCCATTGTTTTAGGTCACCCAAGTCATTGCTATTGGTCTTCATCTGTTGTACATTAACAATTTAACATTTTTGATTTCTTCTTGATAACTACCTTTTCAAGTTTGGTATGAAGCAGCTTTGAGACAAGGGGGATATAAATTTCAGGACTTTAGCACCCTCCGGGGCCTTCGGGGTGGGACAAAAACTACTAAAAATTACAAATTTTAAAATTAAATCTTCTTCTGTTTAACTGCACATTTGTAAGGAAAACTATATGCATAGTGATGTAGAGCAGGAAGGCCTCTACCAAAATTGTAAATTTCATGATCCCAGAGGTAGAGGTCCATTCTAATAAAATCTCCTTCAATGCTATTGAATCTAAATATATATTTATAAGGAGCAGGTAGCGCTATACCAAAATTGTAAATTTCATGATCCCAGAGGTAGAGGTCCGTTCTAATAACATCTCCTTTAATGCTATTGAATCTAAATATATATTTAGAAGGAGCAGGTAGCGCTATACCAAAATTGTAAATTTCATGATCTCAGGAGCTGAGCTTTTGGTGGAGCCATATTGATTAAATGTGTGCATCAGCAATTAAACATTTTTAACTTCTTGATAACTGCTCATCCAATTCATTTCAAATTTGATCATCTTTGGGACAAGGGGACATGAATTGTAAGTTTCAGGACTCCTGTACCACCAGGTTCTTGGGGCAGGGCAGAAACTGCTAAAGATTGACAAATATTAAAAAATCATCTTTTCTACAACCGCACATCATTAAAAAAAAAAACCAACGTAATGCATAATCATGCAGAGCAGGAAGGCCTCTACCATTATTGTAAATTTCTTAATCCCAGGGTAGAGGTTCTGACTCTAGGGTAGGGCCAAAGTTGGTATGTAGTGCTTATGTGTAAAATATTTAAATTTTATCTTTAGTTCCTTACCAAAATTGTAAATTTCATGATCCGACAGGTAACTAATGGTTTTATTATCAGGGTAGGGCTATAAAATGGTCAGTGTTAATTATCGAACATTTTTAACTTCTTGATAAATACCTTTCCAATTCTTTTCATATTTGGTATGAAACACCTTTGGGACATTAATTGTAAAGTTCAAAACCCCTGTGCCCTCAGGACCTTAGGGGTGAGGCAAAAATTGACCAACTATCAATAATCTTCTATTCTACAACTGCACATCTGTAAGAAAAACTACATGTACATGTATGCATAGTCATGTAGAGCAGGAAAGTCTCTACAAAACTGAAATTTCATGACCCCTGCAGAGATGCCAACTACCCCGATTTCGGCAAAGTTTCTCCGCATTTTACTTTTAAAATCCGCTCTCCGATTTCAACGTAAATTTCTCCGATTTTTTTAACTACCGAAAAGTAAAAAACAATTTGATCTTATTTCGGAAATCCCCATTCCTTGAATGACCTATTTCTATGATTTAATCAAATCAGGATCAGTCAAGCGCTGAAGGCAAAAAATGGTGGAGACGACACCAAAAAAGAAATGAAAGATTGTACATGATCAGAAAGGACTAAAGCCAAAATTGCATGATTTGGCCCTGTCAATCTTTGAAAATAAAACTTTATATTTATAGAAGAAATCTTAGGCCAGACTTTAATTAGAAATTATACTATTAATTTCCATATCGAGTTTTGTGCAGGAAACAGCACGAGCGTAATTATATGCATTGAAACCGGATGCGGTATGTCAAAAATACCTATTTTTTATAGAAATTCTAAACTTTATTTAATAAATTTTTACGGGCGCCACTCTTGAACCACGATGATATTTTATATACGGTTATATCGTTATCTGAGAAATATTGTGTATTAGTTTCGTGTTGGTTTATGTGCGGCGCCATATTTTATTTGATGATTTTGAATTCTTGAAACTTGCCTAGAATTTTCCGGATTACCGTTTTAAGTGGTTAAATTGGGCAAGAAATTTGATAGTTTAAATGTGTTTTGTCATGTTTCGAATCAAACAGTAATGAATTCAATGTTAATGTTGATTATCACATTATTTATCGAATCTCACTCGGGTTACGGTGATCGAAGATAGGGAATTTCCAATGCGATAAAAATAGATCCATATAAATATACTGGTTTCAAAGCTGTGAAATTATGAGACTTTGCTATGGTATTTTTTCTAATATTAAATGGATTAAGCAATTTCATGTACTTCACTTAAGGTTTCCTAAGTAAACATACGCACTAGGCCTAGTGAACACTTTCCAAAATCTTTGTTCCTCAGTTCCTGCATAAGGAATGACGTCGCCTGTCAAGCTGACGAAATTAGTCAGCTCTTCATAACAATGGAGTTTAGGCTCACGGGGGTTTGCTCCAATCGGAACACGCTCGGCCTGTCGGTTACGGAATGGCCGAGTTGTTACGATTGGGGCTTGTTCTCATTAAAACAATACATGTATTGTAAACAATGCTTTATTTTAGCTAAAATATAATTATTTGATTAAAATATTGTTTTAAATGGTAGGAATTTAAACCCTGTAGTTTACTGTAACCATGGGAAAATCTGACGGGAGACAACTCTTTCAAGCTTCTTAATGGGGTGCCCTATGGGGAATTTTTAAGCAAATCTATAGGCTAATACCATCACAACTAGTTTTTCAAGGATAAATTCCTAGTAGGGAATGGTGTTATTAGAAATGAAAAGCAATTAAATCATTGAATTACAAATACATATTTCAAAACTAAAATGATATGCGGTAAAAATGAATAAATTAATTTAAACTGAATAAACATATAGATAAATCATAAATGTGGATAATTAAAAATACAAGGGTATAAGTACATACACAAGAACAATAGCTATCTAGTAGATAAAAAGAAATAAACACACAGTAGACAAATGAATAGTATAAATACTGTAGATAAAATAAATACAAAAGGGGGAGGGTGGTCTTGGGGCCCGGTTGGACCTCTTGCTTTCGTCAGAAAATTGTGCTTTAAAAAGTACGAATAACACATTTTGAAGGTGACCCCACCCTTGAAAATCAAAACTAATGGTAGACCCCCCCCCCTTCCTTTTTAAAAAAAAATCCTGGATCTGTCCCTGACATATCAAATAAATATAAACACATAAGAAGATAAATAATTTGACTAAATAAAAGCATACAGATAATAATACAAGAAGAAGAAAAAAACAGGAGTAAATAGATGAATGAGCGAATTGTTAATAAACATGAATATATTATAAAGTATATTAAACATGAATACATAAATGCATCCCCGATAAATAATAAAGATGTGTTAGTAGCATATTTAAATGGAAAATAAACAACAGAAATAATTCAAAGGCATGGGGATATGAACTTTAAAATGAGTACAGTAATGAAAGCCGACAATTTCTTTTATTATCATTATTATTACGATTATCATTTTTATTGTATTTTCATATAAATGACATCGGGCGTAAAAGTTATTGATAGTATTGTTGGTACTAATCTAATTTTATAATACACAACATATTTTCTAAACTTCATCCAACCCTGTTTCATAATGCTACTGGCTCTTTGTGTCTAGCATCTTTTTTCAATGACAGATGGGTGACATCTGTATTTATATACCGAAAGGTAGAAGTATATAGGAAAAATAATTCGTTTATATAATTCTCAATTTGACATCAGATAAAGTGTTAATCGGGGATATATGCATTTGCTCGATCAAGATATGGGGCTCACGGTGGTTGTGACCGGTCGACAGGGGATGCTTACTCCTCCTGGGCACTTGATCCCACCTCTGGTATATTCAGGGTCCGTGTTTGCACAACTCTATTTAGTATTGCTTATAGGAGTTATGAGATTGATCACTGTTCGTTATATTCGCCTTTCATGCATATGTTAATGTTTTTAGCAGAATCGTTATGTACCGAGATTCAATCTCTTCATGAAAAATAAATTGATATCAACATCAGTCTTGAAGTTCACAAAAACTTTTCCGAGACACTATCTATACTGTATCAATGTAGCCTAATGTCATCATCAATTTTGTTCTAGCCAGTAATTGAAGGCATAATCACCAGGGTGAATTTCAAACAGAGAGATATTGTAACGATTGAATGACAAACACAAATCGGACTCAAATGCAGAAAAACTCACATCATAGATTTTAAAAACCTAAGCAATTCATTTACCAAGAAAGTGCCTAAAAATTTTCTACAATTCAGGAGTTTCAGCGAGTTGGGCTAGAGTTTTAATGAACACGGCTACATTCTTCTTTTATTAATTCATTATGCACACCTTTCGTCAGTATTGATGTTTTCTCTTAATTGACCGATATACATATTCTAGCACTTGTGAGTTTATCATCTTTTGAAGCTCACTTGATACTTTTCAAATATTTTTATTAGAGATGTCATCGAGTATTCGACAATCACTCGGTCATACCGATCATCGACTATTTTTCACAGTCGAGTACTTGTTAGAATAGCTTTTTTAAATAATGTTCATAAATCCTTACAGCTATATCTCCCGAAAAGGGGGAGAATGTTCGCGACTGTGAATTAAAACTTTACCTCTCCGAAAACTCGTACCCTGATGGCATTAATCCAATTATTTGATGGCATTCCTAGCTGGTGAGTTTTTGTTCGTGCCTTCAGAGACAATTTTTTTCATCGACTGGACAATTGGGAGACAAAACTTAGAAATAGGCTCTCGTCCAATATTTGTCGACCAAATTATTTTTGGTTTTGAACAAGAATATATTGTACATGCATTGGAAAAAAACCCTTATACATATGTTTACATGATTCTTTTTATGCCTGAGTACACGTACATTTTAATTGTTGCTTGTACAGCATTTCCATATCAAATAAAAATTATCGTGGTGGATTAATTACGGTTATCGACAGCCTTTCGTCCCCTGCCGTGTACTTGGCTATCAAGGTGCACCGAGGTATGACTCATGCATGAATTAGGTACACTTGTACCATATCAGTCCGTTTTTTGACTGTGTACTTGACTATCGCTCGACTAAAGCGTCCGAGTAAAATTGACATCCCTAAGTTTTATGTTCTGATGAATGTTTACATGTAACTATACTTGTCCAATTGAAACTTAAACTGGCATGTATATAAACAGTGTGATTCGATAAAATAACAGGTTTGTGATAATATTTTTTTTTAAACATGATATTCATTAGTTATCTAATTTTATGTTACTCATATTTTTGTTCTTGAATTGCATTAATTTTTTTTTCTTAGGAAAGCATTGCCCCCTCCCCCGTAAATCCGCTAATGATTACAACACCCTTGTGGAATCTTTGTGAGAATGTCAACATATCAACTGAATATGAACGATACAACACTGGCATCCTCATTGCATTTCACAAGCTTACATGCAAAACACAATGCTTTTTCCATACAATGTCATATTTATTATCAAAATGAATACTCATTGTATCTGAAAATCCACGAGGAAATTTAATGAAGAACTTAATAATATTAAATGATACAGTTTTTTCTCCTTTACGCCATTCGAGTAAATATTGACTTCGTTAATTAACTACCTTAGCAATATAACGACGTCAAAATGACGTTACAATGTAAATGCATTCATTTCATTGCTATATTTAGAAGCCCGTAGAAAGAAAATGCGTAGAGGAAATCGGATAAAATTAATTGATTTAGAAAGCAAATTTTGTAGCCTTTTGACCCCCAAAAGATTTTAAATTTTGGAAACAGGGCCATTTTTCATGATTTCTGGCTTTAGTCCTTTATTAGGGAATATTCCAAGACTGCCCCTGTATTTACAAAATCAAAACGGAATGAACATGATGGTTTTTGCAGCCTGCAGTTTTGATGTGAATATGTCACATAGGAGAAAACATGACCTTAAACACGTATCAGGAACGTACCAAATTGGCAAAATTCGAATAAAATGACTGGGGCATTTGTGAAGACTAATGACTTTTCAGTGATACAAGCTGAGGTAACTTTGTGCTCTTTATTGTTGAAAATACATGTAATATGCCAATAGTGGTGGCATTTCCATTGGACAGTATCCCCGATACTGTCTGGCAAAAAGAGATACTGGACAAGGAGCTTTGACAAATTCGAAATGCTTCAGGAGCTTGGTTTTGAATACAGACTGTGTTAGCACAAATCATGCTGACCATTTTGACCATCTTTCATTCGTACGAAAGAATCTTCAGTATAAAAAAACCAACAAAATACAGACCCAACATGAACAGCTCAACTCTGAATTCCATTGTAACACAAAACCTTTATGTCAAACATACACATTCACAGTCATGATTCAAATTTGTCAAATAATTTGTTGAGAAAATACAAGAGTGAAACTTGCATATTCTAAATGATTATAATGAAGTAGAATAAAATAACAGAGACAATTGTTTATCAAATTTACATCATTTATATATTAAATGTGCAACTGTCCAGTCTCAGGTATGTAAGTATGCCTTTGAAATAGCTTGAAATTGTGTTTAGAATTCACGAAATCTCATATTTTCTTGGGGGCCTGTGGCCCCCTGAACACCCCCACCCCCCCGGGGCGTTGTCCCTGGACCCCATACCCCCAGCCTTTTTGGATTACTCTTCAAAAACAGTCCAAGGGGTTGGCATCTCTGCCGCTGGGACAGACGTACGTTATGACTCCTGGGCAGGGCCAAATTTTGGCATATAGTGTTTGTGTAAAACAATTAAATGACATTTTCTTTAATACTATTAATACTAGATTGTAGCTAAATAGATATTTAGAAGGAACAGGTAGCACTTGACCAAAATTATGAATTTCATGATTCCTATACCCATTTAGTCCAGGGTGGGGCCAAAATGATTGTAGTAAAAATTGATGAAGAAGTGTAATTGTAAATAATTTTGAAATATTCTTGCATTTCTACTTTACTACTGAACATTAAAAAAAAATGTATGTCTTTGTACCAAAATTCAAAAGATTTAATTTTCAGAAACATTTTCTTTAAAACCTTCAGTTTATTTCAAGCATTGCTAACTTGTGTCATTTGGTACTCGGGTGACCAATAAGGTCTGTAGGCCTCTTGTTCAATACTTCAGACTCAGAAGTGTACTATTATACCTAGGTAAGTTTGTATCGTTTTGAAAGCGATTTGTTCCATGTAAGAATCGCTTGTTGTCATGTGGCAAGCATATCATTTTGTGTTGGAAACATATGCTAGGAGCATGTAACTGGTGTAATAGTAGGTTTCAGGGTCTGTAAATATAAAATTTAGAATTTTCAACTTATTCTTTGATAGCCATGTAAAACAATGCAGAACAGGATTCAAAGGGGGGGGGGGGGGGGGGGGGGGGACCCCATTTTTTACTAGATAGCTTATACTTTAAATTCTCTAAAACTAATTTTTCGAAACAATAATTACATGCATGGATCATGGTCACTCAGGTGACCTACTGCAATTGGTCTGTGTCTGTCATCGTGCATTTACAATTGAGCATATTTAATTTTAATTTGAATAATTCTTTTCAAATTTGATATGAAGAATTATTGGGATGAGGGGGCACCAATTGTAAATATCAGGGCTTCTGCACCTCTTGGGCCTGAGGGGCAGAGCAAAAAATTGGCCAATTTTTAAAAATCTTCTCTACAACCACACATGTATAAGAAAAACTAAATGCTTAGTGATGTAGAGTAGGAAGACCCCTACCAAAGTTGTAAATTTCATTTAGAGGTTCTGAACCCAGGGTGGGGTCAGACTTGGGATATAGTGTTTATGTATAAAACACTTAAATAACATCTTCTTTAGTACTATTGATACTAAATTGATATTTAGAAAGAGCGGGTAGTTCTTTACCAAAATTGTAAATTTGATGATTCCAGGGGTAGGGGTTTAAGTATCAGGGTGGGCCAAAATGATCAGTTACGAAATGTGTGAACAATAGAACATTTTTGACTTCTTGATAATTATCATTCCAATTCTTTTCAAATTTGGTATGAAGCATATTTTGGACAAGGGTGGCCTAAATTGTAAATTTCTGGACTTCAGCACCCCTGAGGCTTGAGGGGTGGGGCAAAAGTTGACCAATTTTTTTTTTTTTATACAACCACACATATGTAAGAGGAACTTAATTAATGCATAGTGATCCCCGGGGTAGAGGTTCTGACTCTGGGGGGCCAAACTTGGTGTGTGTATATATATATATATATATATATATATATATATATATATATATATATATTGGATCTCCCATTGTTTGTGGCTGGATATGATTATTATCCAACTCATGTGTTTTCTATCCCTGAGTTTGGTGAGGGGACAGTAAACAAGCAATGAGTTGGATAATAATCATATCCGACCACAAACCATGGGAAATTCTTTTTATCACATATTTTATCCCAAGAGGCTTTCCAAAATATCCTGTTTTGTTGACCTCAATCCGAACTACATTCGTAACGTTAACATTACACTACAGTGGAACCCCGTTATTACGTTTTCCATTTTGTCACGATAAAATAACGTAATACCGGGGGCTACGTAATAAACGTTCCCAGTTAAATCCGTTAAAAATATCATTTGGAAATTGTATATCGTCCGTTGGTACTCCGTGAAGGGGTGTGTGAATATATCTTTACTGTTTCTTTGTTTAAAAGACTATGATACTTTGTTTTATTTACATCTTATCTTTAATGTCCGTAATTCTTCATGTTCTTATCCCTTTTCTTTATTTCGGTGTAGGATACATAAGGATGTTTTGATAAACGTTGCTTTTTCTGCATTCGTTTGGACCGCCATTTTGTTCAACTTTAAAACAATGCGTTCATGTAAATTTCTCTCAATAACTCGTTCCGGTTCGTATTCAACATTTGTATTTAAAAAATAACAAAACATCGTTTTTATTAAGTTCTCTAATTACACAATACACAACACAATAAAAAAAATCCCACCCAAAAAACAACAAAACTATAGACACAAAACGCACACGATACCCTACACTTACACACTTCTCACCAACGATAAACATGCACGGAGAACAATTTAAGCGCAATCCACATAAAAAAAATATAATGATGCACGAAGATTTCATTTATAACGCTAAATGATGGCACTAAAATCATGTGCGCATCAAGGGATTTTAAATATTCACCGAGGTAAATGCTGTCCACGAATCGACCGATAGATTGGTGTATGTATGGACGAGATTTACGAACACCCAAGCTGCATGTCGAACAACGAACAATTTTTTTAATTGAACACCTTTAATCACCTATGTCCAAGCAGTTACCCAAGCGGTTGTAACATTGCTACGATAAATCTTGTCTTTCTTGTTTGGTACCAAAGCTTTCCGTGAATAGAGTTTTAATAGCGAAGGTAATCACACTATGCTGAGCTGAACACGCAGGCGGTTGAGAAATTATTTCTTTGATTATCAAAATATGAAAAATGAAGTAAATTTCATAGAGTACAATTTCTAAATAAACATTATTTAATTGTTTATCACTGGCTTCTATACGGGGTATTCACCTGTATTGATGTCGCTAGATCTATCGAAGCGTGATCAGTCAAGCATCTCTAATCCCCAAACAGACCAGGAAATTTAGGTGGTGACTGCCTCAGACAGTCAAGGTGTGAATGGCTTATTATTTTGAGAATCACTATTGAATAATTAGGGGTTTATTACGTTTTTGTCGGAATTTTTACAACGTAATACCGAGTCCTGGCATTTTAGGACAACGTAATAAGGAGGTCTATTTTATATAAGTTTGTTAAGAAATGGTTTTGTGCTTTGAAATTCCAACGTAATATGCGGACTAATGTAATAAAGGGGGAACGTAATAACGGGGTTCCACTGTACTACAAATAGTTTGCTGGGAAATATAGATAAAAATGAATATTGACTGTCACAATGTTTAATTCATAAAAGATCATTTTTAAATGAGAAAAATAAGTTTACATTTTAAACTTTTTACTTGAAGTTGTGTGATTATTCAGGAATATGTCAGTCATCCGAATCTGTGTCATAGATGACACACGGTCTTCGTTTGGATATTCAATGTTGACGATGAATTTTCCACCATGTATATCATCATTCAGAGAATTTTTCTATTTCCTGTGACATGGTTGTGGAACTTTCATTGTTAGATGTGCTTGTGTTATATTTCCTGTGACCTGGTTGTGGAGCTTTCATTGTTAGATGTGCTTGTGTTTCTGGCGTCAGTATTTGTGAGGGAATCGTTTGTTGTGCAGTTGAATGTGGCGTATCCCGGGTTCATTTGTTACATGGAGTTGGAAAGTTGATAATCCACTAGAGAAAGGGGTAAATGTGTAAATAAAGATCTTCGTGTGTTTGCTTCCCAATGTGATTCAGAACTATCTGGTTTCACACAGTAAGACATGATGAACAGTTATGACAGGGGGGGGGGGGGGGGTGTCAATAAAACGGTTTTCATTTTAAGAATAATGATTTTATTTCATGTCACCTAAGGTGGGTTTCAGGGGTTGTATGCAATGCCGAGCTGCAGGCTGTTTCACCTTTTTTGAGATGATAATTAGGCTAGATAATGAAATTGACAGGTCTTTTCCCTTGATGGTAACTAATTACTTCACATATTCATTGTTTTCAAATTCTGAAGAATTTAACAACACTTGTGACACTTCCATCAATTTTTAGCTCAAATGAGCTTTTCTGATTGCCTAGTGTCAGTTATTTGTCGGTCTTAAACTTTTTACATTTTTGACTTCTTCTCTAGAACCACTGGGCCAATTTCAACCAAACTTGGGAAAATGCATCTTTGGGTAAAGGGCTTTCACATTTGTTCAAATGAAGGGCCATGTCCCCTTTGAAGGGGAGATAATCACAAAAATTTAAAAATAGGATGGGGTCATTTGTTAATCTTCTCAAGGACCACTGGGCCAGAAGAGTTTAAATTTACATGAAAGCTTCCTGACATAGTGCAGATTCAAGTTTGTTAAAATAATGGTCCCTGGGGTAAGATGGGGCCACAATAGGGATCAACATTTTGCATACAAATATAATGGGGAAAATCTTAAAAAATCTTCTCAACAGTGAAGAACCACTTGGTCAGGAAAGTACAAATTTTACATGAAAGCTTCATGTCACAGTGCAGATTTAAGTTTGTAAAAATCATGACCCCCAGGGGTAGGTTGGGACCACAATAGAGATCAATGCTTTAGATGCGAATATACATGTATAGGAAAAATCTTTAGATATGGATCAAGGGGACTCAGGTGAGCAATGTGGCCCATGGGCCTCTTGTTTGGGAATTCTGTCCCCTTGATCCAGTTCCTATGCATGTTACGTCATGCGGTGTAGGAACAACTACCTTGGGATACAAATAATTTATTGTTTGAGTGATATCCACTTGATAAAGGGGTATGCATTGTATGTGTAAAACATTTAGATAATACCTGTTTAGCCCATGTGAGATTTTCTAGTCACCCGTTGTCTGTCGTCAATCTGTCTGTCCGTTTGTAAACTTTTCACATTTTCGACTTCTTTCCCAGAACTACCGTATATACTCGCCTATAAGTCGGATTTTTGGGAGTCAATTTTTGGTCCAAAACTCTCTCTCCGACTTGTAGGCGTGTCCTAAGAAGATTGGTATTTTTCTGGGCGGCGTAATGTAGTGTTTTTTAAACAACGCCGACGATTATCATGGACTACCACACAAATGATTATTGTTCACAAATATCTAGACACATCGTATTGTTTATGTATTTTAAAATTATGTATAAGTACAAGTATTTACATATTTTCATACTTTTAACTAGTTAAGTGTATATTATTTATTTTAAAAATTATTTACATACCGGTAACTAATTCTTTCATTCAATTTAACTAATCTATCGTTTATCGGTTAAATTGAATTGCGAACCCGATTTAATATTGAAATGTTCATATGTATACCGGCTGAAATATATTTCATAAAAGATTGAATATTGTTAACGGATAATTTAGATCATCATTCTTGACTCTTAAAAACTTGATTGTTGATACAAGGAATTATAGCAGGATCCCACCATAACAGTTTTAGGGAGGCGCCACTAAGTAAACACGGTGTCAGGTACAGTAATTAGGAGACCATGATTGCTTAGGTAAACAAGTGATCATTGCCAATAATAGATCAAGGGTTGCGTTTAAACCCCAAAGAGATATGGCTTGGATCACGATAAATTAAAGACTAGACTTTTTGACATCATAGACAGTTACCATTCCTCACAATAAATTAAAGACTAGACTTTTTGACATCATAGACAGTTACCATTCCTCACGAAAAATTAAAGTCTAGACTTTTTGACATCATAGACAGTTACCATTCCTCACAATAAATTAAAGACTAGACTTTTTGACATCATAGACAGTTACCATTCCTCACGAAAAATTAAAGTCTAGACTTTTTGACATCATAGACAGTTACCATTCCTCACAATAAATTAAAGACTAGACTTTTTGACATCATAGACAGTTACCATTCCTCACGATAAATTAAAGACTAGACTTTTTGACATCATGACAGTTACCATTCCTCACGATAAATTAAAGACTAGACTTTTTGACATCATAGACACTTGCTTCTTCAACAAAAACGGAAAACGGAAATACTCATATCTAGTGATCAGTCATTCAAAAACTTACTTTGTTAAACACCACTCTGATTCCACGCACAAGTACTCTGAAGTTGAAATAAAAAATATGCTAGAGCTCCTCATTGACAATATCTTCGTGGTCTTTGGTGATCAGGTCTTCCAACAGTCTGTTGGAATTCCCATGGGCACGAATTGTGCTCCTTTGTTAGCTGACCTGTTTTTATATTCATATGAAGCAGAATTTATTCAAAAACTTCTACGTGAGAAGAAAAAATCTCTCGCTGTGACCTTCAATTCGACTTTTAGATATATCGATGACGTTTTGTCTATTAACAATGATAGCTTTCATTCATATGTCGATTTGATATATCCCTGTGAGCTCGAAATAAAGAACACCACAGAGTCGTCCACTTCTGCCTCATACTTAGATATTTTATTGAAAGTAGACATTAACGGCAAACTGACAACTCAACTGTATGACAAACGGGATGATTTCAGCTTCTCCATCGTCAGCTTCCCACATTTATGTAGCAATATTCCATTATCACCTGCATATGGTGTTTATATATCTCAACTAATTCGATATGCAAGAGCTTGTTCTGGGTATAGTCAGTTTTTAAATCGAGGTAAGCTACTGACAAACAAGTTGATGGTAAAGGGATTTCAACAATCTCGATTGAAGTCAGCATTTCGCAAATTCTATGGTCGTTATAACGATCTAGTTTGTCAATACGACCTCGCATTGGGTCAAATGCTGTCTGACGTGTTTCATACCGATTGTTAAGCCGTTCTTGGCACACTGATTTTGACTGCGGATAACTCCGTTTACCTGATCAGGATATGGGGCTCACGGCGGGTGTGACCGGTCAACAGGGGATGCTTACTCCTCCTAGGCACCTGATCCCACCTCTGGTGTGTCCAGTGGTCCGTGTTTGCCTAACTATCTATTTTGTATTGCTTGTAGGAGTTATGAGATTGATCACTGTTCGTTATCTTCACCTTGCATATTGAGCACCTCATAATTATTAATTTCTCAAAATATTTTTTGAAACATAGGTAAAAACACTAGAGCATTAACTTGAAATTGTCAACCGATTCTGACAAAAATTTGTACCGACTTACAAGCGGGTCAATGGCAAACTCCTACAAAATAACCTTAAAAAATACAACTGACTTATAGGCAAGTATATACGGTATGAGGCCAATTTCAACCAAAATTGACAAAAAGCATCCTTGGATGAAGGGTTTTCAAACATGTTCAAATGAAGGGCCATGCCCCCTTCAAAGGAGCAGTTAATTAAAAAAAAAGTGAAAATAGGGTGGGGTGATTTAAAAATCTTCTCAAGAACCAAAGGGCCAGAAGAGTTGAATCTACATGAAAGCCTCCTGACATAGTGTAGATTTAAGGTTGTTAAAATCATAGTCCCCTTGGGTAGGATGGGGCCACAATAGGGGGTCAAAGTTTTACATACAAATAGATAGGGAAAATCTTTAAAAAATCTTCTTCTCAAGAACCACTGGGCCAGAAAAGTTGACATTTACATGAAAGCTTCCTGACATAGTGCAGATTCAAATTTGTATAATTCATGGCCCCCAGGAGTAGGTTTGGGCCACAATAGAGATAAAAGTTTTGCATGGGAATATATAATGCTATTGATACTAAATTGAAACTAGATAGATATTTTTAGGAGTAGATAGTCCTTTACCAAAATTGTAAGAATCATGATCCTTGGGGGTAACGGTTCTAAGTTCCAGGGTTTAGCCAAAATTATTATAATATATAGTGATTATATTTTCTTTATCATTTGAAATACTTCTTGAAGTTTTCTGATGTGGTATAAGAACTAAATTCATATTTAGAAAAAGCAGAAAAGAATGTACTAAACTTGTGAATTTCACAACATCACAGTATTGACTCTAGGATAGGTTCAAATTAGTCATTGTGTTGATGTTACATGTATTATGTAAAGGCTTTCATCACTATAGGCACTTTCAAGGACATTTAAAAGAAAGGTGTAATCTGAAAACTTAAACATGTACTTTTGTTGAATATTAGTACTCGAAATAGGAAATGTTATTCTAGATTTCATTGACCTTGGGACTAGTGGAACTTATAACTAAATACCCAGGTGACTGATAAGACCTGTGGGTCTCTTGTTCTTAGGCATAACTAACTTTTTAACATTGAATTTATGTTAATGAAATCTTGACCACTGTGCTTGGGATTTTCAGCTAGTATTGCAGGACAATATTAAAGAAGTGTTTGACAGCGTGCTGAACCACGATACGGTCCCTCTAGTGGTGCATTACCTATTTGGAGTGTTGGAAAATCTGGCTAATAAGAATGGTGTTGAACCAGACACTTTACTTTGTTGGAAGAGTGAAAGGTAGAACAACACTAGATATTCTCTGATGGTCAAAACAAATTTTTGTGTGGATGTTAAAAATGCTCATGACCTTCAGCTGCTACGTAGTTAAAATAAACAAGTGTAGGGCTCTCACTAAGGATTGAGAAATCTGTACATTTATAATGGATTAGGATAGAGTTTGCACAATTTCTTTCTTTCATGGGGGGGGGGGGGGGGGGGGGTGTATATTTTTCCAATCTTGAAATCTCTGTATGATGAATGCCTTGTTCTGTGTGAGAATGTTTCTTTTTCAATTTTTTTTTTGTGTAAGAATGTTTTTCCAATCTTGAAATCTCTGTGATGTATGCCTTATTCTGTATGAGAATGTTTCTTTTTATGCACCCATCATTAGATGGGGTATAATCTTATGGCGCTGTCTGTCTGGCTGACCAGCCGTCCAGGATCATGTTTTCCAAACCTTTTTCCGTAACAGATGCACGTACGTCTTTGAAATTTGTTCACAATATCTCCCTCATTACGGATACAGATATTGTTCTGATTTTAAGTCAGAGGCTTCCTCTCGGAGGAATGCAAGTTCAGTTTGCATTTCAGCTGGATTGGTCCATCCTTGATCTACTTTTTGGCCTAAAAATAGATCAGTTTTCCAGGCTTGTTTTCATTACGGATGTAGATATTGCCCTGATATTTAGTCAAAGGCTTCCTCTCGGAGGAATACAAGTGCAGTTTGCATTTCAGCTGGATTGGCGCACTGTAGACACCACTAATGATACAATTACGATTAATGATACAAACTGCATTAAGGCGTGTAGTTGCAACACTTAATGATACAAACTATCGCATTAACGGTCTACAGTATAAACCGTTAATGATACAATCTCCCCTAATGAAACAATTGTATCATTAAGCGTTCCACTTGCAGTGTTGCTGCGACACTTAATGATACAACCACAAATTTGCAGTCTAAACCGTTAATGATACAACATTTTAGTTGTATCATTAAATGACTAAATGACATTAAAACTAATGATACAACAATTTGTATCATTAAGTGTCGCAATTTAAGCAACACTTAATGTTACAAATCAGCAGTGTTTGTTTAAACTTTTCTTTTTTCAGGTAACCCAATTTCTCCATGGGGTCAAACTGTAGAGTTAGCAATAATAAGAATTTAAAAGTCATAAATCCCAGGGTGGATGGGGTGGAGTGGATGTGGTGGGTGGGGTAGGGTTGTGGAGGGGGTGGGGGACTTTAACCCTCCCTAGCCTTCTCCTCCGTTGGATCTGCTGTTTTAATTATCAATCACACCAATCATTTAGCTCACCCGAGTCAAAGACTCAAGTGAGCTTTCCTGATAAGATTTTGGTTGTCTGTCTGTCCAACCGTAAACTTTTAATGTTTTTGACTTTTCCCCATAAATACTGGGCCAATGTCAATAAAATTTACCATAAGTCATCCTTGGGTAAAGGCGATTCAAATTAGTTCAAATGAAGAAACATGCCTCAATCCTTGAAAGGGGAGAAAATCAAAGAAATGCAAAAATATGGAGAGCTTCCAGATATAGTCTAGAGTAGATTCAAGTTTGTTTTTTTTTTCAGATCATGGTCCCTGGGGTTAGAGTGTGGCACAATAGGGGATCAAAGTTTTACATGCTAATATATAGGAAAATCTTCTCCAGAACCACTGGGCCAATTTTGATCAAACTTAATTGGTACAAATCGTCCTTATGTGAAGGGGATTCAAGTTTGGTTAAATGAAGGATCATTCCCTTGTCAAAGGAGAAATGATCACAAAAAGGCAAACATAGGATGAGAGGCAGTTAAAACTCTTCTTCTCAAGAACCACTGGGCCAAAAACGATGAACATTACCTGAAAGCTTTCTGACACACATGCACATGAAATATATCGGAAAAATCTTTGAAAATATCTTTTTAACTATCTAAGCTAGGGCTTTCATGTTTTGTCTATACATTCTTACAGGAAGACCTTGCATGTGATGTAATGGTGTGTGATCTTGTGACCTTGACTTGAAAGTTTGACCTTTTAATAAAAAAAATTGACCTATTCAATATTTCCTGAACTATTTAAGGTAGATCTTTCATATTTTGTATTAATACTTCGTATGGCAAAACCTTTCATTTCATTTCATGGATTTTGACTTTATGACCTTGAACTTGAAAGTTTGACCCACTTTTAAGAAAACATAACCTACTGGAACTATTATTGGTAGGGGTTTTATATTTTGTATGTAAATTCTTTATGGCAATTTAAGACCTTATTATTCATTGTGGGAAGTTGGAACTTTGACCTTGAAGTTTAGCCTACTTTAAAAAAAAAATGACCAATTGAATATTTCCTGGAACTATTTAAGGTTGGGCTTTTATATTTTGTGTATTGATTCTTTATGGCAAGACCTTGTTACTATACCCCCCGCAACAAGTTGGGGGGGGGGGGGGGGGGGGTATACTGGAATCGGGTTGTCCGTCTGTCTGTCTGTCCGTCCGTCCGTCTGTAGACGCAATGGTTTCCGGACTCTAAAGCATTATCCTTTCCACCTACCATCACCATATTATATATGTGGACTACCCATGGGATGAAGATGTTCCCTATCGATTTTGGGGTCCAAAGGTCAAGCGCACTGGACATCGAAGTAGCAATATGGTTTCCGGACTCTAAAGTGTTATCCTTTCCACCTACAGTCACCATATCATACATATGGACTACCCATGGGATGAAGATGTTCCCTATCGATTTTGGGGTCAAAAGGTCAAAAGTCAAGCACACTGGACATCGAAGTAGCAATATGGTTTCCGGGCTCTAAAGCGTTATCCTTTCCACCTACAGTCACCATATCATACATTTGGACTACCCATGGGATGAAGATATTCCCTATCGATTTTGGGGTCAAAAGTCAAGCACACTGGACATCGAAGTAGCAATATGGTTTCCGGGCTCTAAAGCGTTATCCTTTCCACCTACAGTCACCATATCATACATATGGACTACCCATGGGATGAAAATGAGGTCAAAAGGTCAAAGGTCAAGCTCACTGGACATCGAAGTAGCAATATGGTTCGATTTGTCATGCCTTTTGTTTTTTACACTCAGAAAAGAGGTAGTTTATACCTATTACCAACACCCTTTGGGAGATTGGGGTAAGCGGGGGGTATTCTTAGTGAGCATTGCTCACAGTACCTCTTGTTCTAAGGAGTTTCAACTTGTGACCTTGGAGTTGGACCTCCTGATTCCAAAAATTGACATATTCAATATCTCCTGAACCATTTAAGGTAGATCTTTGATATATAGACACTGAAGGCATAACAGCGGATCTTTAGACCTATTGCCTATGAGGAATGGTCCACGCCCAATCCTGTCTCCCACCCCACTAAACTGAACCTGATTGAGTGCCATATGATAGAACACCAGATTCCTTTAATTTAGGATAAAATAAAGGAAGCTGGGTTTAGAAAAGGGATGGGAGCAGAAGTAGTGGATCTCTCTTCATTACATCAAACAGCTTAAAAAAGTAGCAAATAATAGTTGGGAGTTTTAGGAAAAAAGAATGGATAGTTGGAATTTGGTACAGGGGTATTGGGATTCTCTAGTGTGTACAGGATTGATCTCACTCTCCCATGTTTGTGTAAAGCATGCTTCACTGCTAGGCTTAGTAGTCAGGTTTCTCTAGTATATGCAAATTGGAATGCCACCACTGTGATTGATGTGACTGTTGCCATGGAGATGCTGTTTCTGTTACCTCCCTCATATTTGGGATTGTGTAGCAATTATACCACCACAAGGGAAGTATAATCTTGTCATTGTAAAGGTTTGTTTATTTCATTGACAAAGACAAAATTGTAAAAGAATTGAATTGTATGTAGTTTGGCAATCAACACCTTGTGTTTTTCTCTTGATAAGTAAATCATGGTGATTATAATTCTAGAATGCTGTTTTTATAATTATTTGAGGATATAAATTCATGCTCTGGGTTGTCTTGAATTATAGAATAAGTATTTAACTTGTTTTATATGTAATATGTTATTTTATGTCCTGGTCAAGAATTTTTCACTCATACAGATACATAAGCAGCTGTAGGTGAAGAGATGAAATGTAATTTAGATTATCAATGTAAAAACTTATACGGTACCAATTTTGATGCACCAGATGCACATTTCGACAAATAATGTTTCTTCAGTGATGTTCAACCGAAATTTTTGAAATCCGAAATAACAGTAAACTTGTAAGAGCTATTTTAGGGGGAAACATAGTGCTAAAAAGTGGAGTTAAATTCATCAAAGGATAAAAGTTATGCATATATTCCCATCATGCTTTTCATGTAAATATCAGAATTATTTGTATGTTGGATGTGGTTGGAAACGATTTATGAATAAAACGTAGAAACATGTCCAACTTTTAACCAGGGATTGCTAGATTAGAAAGGGATGTAACTACTAATCCGTGAAATGTGCCATCTCAACCAGTTTTTATTTTATGACTACAATTAGATTTATTGCATGATTTGCTTTCAATAAAATATATATCTGTAACATATTGGCTGTAAGTGCAAGTACTAGCTGTATGCTTCGCCTTGCTTAAACCATTCTTAATGCAAGAATATTTGAGGAAGAAATATATTATTTTAAGTCTATTGAATTGATATTTAATCATATTTAACAAATTTGGGATATTAATTGATATACATGTAATTAATTTAGGGGTGGGGGGGTCAAGGTTTTTCATTTCTTGATTGGTGTTCTATTTCAAAAAGTCATAATACTCACAGTATGAATACATGTATAAATGAAAATTATCCCGCAATATTTTAGCTATAAAGGAGAGCAAATAATTTTAACGACTTGCCTTATGGAAGTCATATCGTCACACTAGAGAAGAAGTCCAATTTTCTACTCTCATCTTCACGTGAAGATTAGAATAGCAGATAAGAATTCTCACCTAGAGACGATATGAGGAAGTATAAACACTGTGACAAACAACTAACGAATGCATAGCTTGGATTATTTTTCATGGTGGCTGAAGACTCAAGTGGTGGTTCTATGGTTCCAGTCTGACGTCCCAATAAATGACCAGGAAGTGACAGAACCGCGACTAGGAAGACCCACAAGGATAATCATGTGTTCTTCTTGTCCCAATATTTATACTCCACAAACGAAGTTCAGGGGGGGGGGGGGGGGGGTATATAGGAATCACTCTGTCTGTCTGTCCGTCTGTGCAGATTCGTGTCCGGGCCATAACTTCTTTGTTCTTTGACTTAGGCATACCATATTTGGCACACAGGTGGATCACCATGAGATGATGTGTTGAGTACCTTCATGACCTCTATATGACCTTGACCCTTGACCTCAAGGTCAAAATTAAAGGTTTTTTACAATGGATTCGTGTCCGGGCCATAACTTCTTTGTTCTTTGACATAGGCATACCATATCTGACACATGAGTGTATCACCATGAGACGATGTGTCATGTACCTTTATGACTTTGACCTCAAGGTCAAAATTAAAGGTTTTTACAATGGATTCGTGTCAGGGCCATGACTTCTTTGTTCTTTGACATAGGCATACCATATTTGACACATGAGTGTATCACCATGAGATGATGTGTCGGGTACCTTCATGACCTCTATATGACCTTGACCTTTGATCTCAAAGTCAAAATTATAGGTTTATGCCATAGATTTGTGTTCGGACTATATCTTCCATTTTCTTCTACAAAGGCATACCATATTTTTACACTCAGGAAAGAGGTAATTTATACCTATTAACAACACCCTTTGGGAGATTGGGGTAAGCGGGGGTTATTCTTACCTCTTGTTTCTATAAACTTGGAAATTTATTCATTTGGCACATTATGGTCATAAAACTCATCCTAGCTTTTGAATTCAGTAGGGGGAGGGGGTATACAAAAATAACCCTGTAGTAGGGGGGAGGGGGTATACAAAAATCACCCTGTAGTAGGGGGAGGGGTATACAAAAATCACCCTGTAGTAGGGGGGAGGGGGTATACAAAAATCACCCTGTCTGTTGAATCTAACTTTATATTTATCTTTTCAATGTTTTTTTCTTTTGATAACTTTACATATTGTAATGATGGCCATTTCCTCATGAAGGTACTGCAGTTGTAAACCAATATCCTACAGTCTACATTACTGTTCATATTTTTAGCCGAGTTACATGGGCGTCCAGGTGGGCGGGCGGCGTCCACAATTAGCTTGTCCGGTCTTTCATACTTTTTGGTGCATCTTAGTGAGACTTACAAAACATGATCACATCCAAAAGAGGAAGGTTCCTATTTAATTTGCAGTCAAAAGGTTAAAGGTCAAGGACACTTTGTCACTAAATGCCATAGATTTCAGCTTGTTCGGTCTCTTAACTTTCACACTCCACCCAAATGTAAAAGGGGTACCTGGCTATAGACAGTGAAAGATATTGTTAGAATGTTATTACTCTAGCGCTTGTAATGGCAGCTTGCACTGTATGCTTCCTAGGAGGCTGAGAAAGTTCTAGATTGACATAAGGTCTGCCAGGGTAATAATGTACATTGATTATTGTAAAGCGCTTTGAGCAGCATACGCTGGAAAAGGCGCTATATAAAACCATTCATTATTATTATACTACTTGGGGCGTCTTTGTCAGACTTGCATATTTTGATCACATCCAAAAGAGGAAGGTTCCTATTTATTTTGAGGTCAAAAGTCAAGGTCTCTTTTTCACTATATACTGTAGATTTGAGCTTGTCTCAAACTTTTATACGTTTACTTGCTGGTGCATGTTTATCAGACTTGAAATGCCGATGACATTCAAGATTCATGTTGCTTTTGAAATCCAAAGGTCAAGGTCATTATCACACTAAATACCTATTGTGGCCATTCAAAGCTTCATACTTATAAACTACATGTACTATATTAAATACGTGCATGTTTTTACTTCGTGAATGCAAGCATGGATAATTTTCCAAACTGCAACTCGGCCATACGCATCTTTGATGCGTTTTAGCGATTTTTGAAAATCATATAAATATACACCCTTTCTTAATGATTTGGGTGTATGTAGATATTACTGCAAAAAGAAGTTTGCTTGTAAACCACCATGTAGCAAGAATATCTTCCAGCCACCATGAAGCAAGAATATTTCTGTGAATACCAGTTCATTGATTAGTGTAGAATCATTTAAATTCATGGGGCTCAATTTTCGTGGATTGTTGATATTCTGCAGTTTAGTTGGGGTGTGATAATTGAAACATTTTGTAATTTGTGAATTTCGTTGTGGTTTAAAAGTCCATGACAATTGAGTTCCCACAAAACCCAATGATTCCATGTAAATTCTTCTAACACAATGTAGAATTGAATTCACGTGGGTGAGTTATTGGGGTGAAAGGTTAAATGTTAACTGTTGAGCATGCGAGTGGTGATGTGTGTAACCATTAACTATTTTCCTGCTCAGCTACGCTATGAGAGTGTGGGCCACGCTCTTAGTCCGTCCTGAGAACCTGTTCGACGTCCAGAAAGCCAAACACGTAGAGCCATGTCTGAATGTCATCAAGCAGGTCTTCATCGATTGCTTCCATTCCACCAAGATCAGCAAGGTCAGAAAAATGTTTTTTAGTAGACCACGATGTTGATTTGAAAGCTTTATAAGATAATAAGGGGTTTTTTTTTGGGGGGGGGAGGGGGGTGTCAGTTGAGTTTGGATTTGGGTTTGTTTGTTTTTGATATTACTTACTTTTGAAGAAAAAAAGATCAGTTAACCAAAATAAAATTTTGTGTTGTGTTATAATTATATATAGGATTCCTCCTTACAAAAACTTCTGTTTGCCCAAGAAGTACCACATTACCAAAAGAAGACTGAGCAGTTTTTCAAAGCATTGGCTAACAAGACTGCTGTAACAGATGCTGATTTCTGGAGTGAGATGTCGCGGCTCAATAGTGTAAGTAAACAGTCAACCATGGGATGTAATATTCTCAGTGCTTGATCACACTTCACGGTCGCAGATGATGTCTGAGATAGGATTGTAATATTCTCAGTGCTTGATCACACTTCACTGTTGCTGATGATGTCGGAGGCAGGATTGTAATGGATTTCAATGGGTGGATTACTTCTAGGGAAATCACAAAATGTATACTCTATGTTAGGAAATGCTCTCAGTTTTCTTTATGAATCTTTGGTCTTTCTTTTTCAGTTGCAGCAAAAGTATCTGAAATTCTCCAAACCAGCTGCTTTACAGAAGTTGTACAAGTTTGTTCAGCAGTATGTGGAGGAGGTTAGTCATTGATGATCAGCCTCACATAGACTCAGCTGTCAATCATTGTTAATAAGCCTCACATAGACTCAGCTGTCAATCATTGTTAATAAGCCTCACATAGACTCAGCTGTCAATCATTGTTAATAAAACACACATAGACTCAGCTGTCAATCATTGTAAATAAAACTCACATAGACTCAGCTGTCAATCATTGTTAATAAGCCTCACATAGACTCAACTGTCAATCATTGTTAATAAAACTCACATAGACTCAGCTGTCAATCATTGTAAATAAAACTCACATAGACTCAGCTGTTAATCATTGTTAATAAAACTCACATAGACTCAACTGTCAATCATTGTTAATAAAACTCACATAGACTCAGCTGTCAATCATTGTTAATAAGCCTCATATAGACTCAGCTGTCAATCATTGTTAATAAGCCTCACATAGACTCAGCTGTCAATCATTGTTAATAAAACTCACATAGACTCAGCTGTCAATCATTGTTAATAAACCTCACAGACTCAGCTGTCAATCATTGTTAATAAAACTCACATAGACTCAGCTGTCAATCATTGTTAATAAAACTCACATAGACTCAGCTGTCAATCATTGTTAATAAGCCTCACATAGACTCAGCTGTCAATCATTGTTAATAAAACTCACATAGACTCAGCTGTCAACCATTGTTAATAAAACTCGCATAGACTCAGCTGTCAATCATTGTAAAACTCACATAGACTCAGCTGTCAATCATTGTTAATAAAACTCACATAGACTCAGCTGTCAGTCATTGTTAATAAGCCTTAAATAGACTCAGCTGCCCAATCCTTCTCATATGGTAAATGAAATAGTGTTCAAGTTGATCTAATGAGATTTTGTCTGTGACCATTGTATACATTCATTCATTAAACAATGAATGATATTTTTTAGAATTCATGCAGATATAAAAGGTGCTTAAGAGAAGACGTGTTTAAAAAGCGCATTAGTGGGTTATTTATGCTATGTGATTGTGCAGCAATTTACATTCTTTCAAAAGTTTTGAAACTGGCCTTGTAACTTCGAATTTAAATATGAATCACACTTGTCTATTAATTTCTTGGGACAGACATGGTGGCTCAATTTTAACATGATTTGTCAGTTTGGCATTGTGATTTCACAATGCAGTCATTGGCGTGTGCTTAAGGAAAACAACATTGCTTGTAGATATTTGCATTTTCAAATGTTTTTGCCTGTGATATCTTAACGACTTGTAATGATGGCCATTTCATCATGAACAAACTGCAGTTATAAACACTCAGTGTGCATATGAATATTGATAGATATAGTATGTCTGTTTTAATGTCATGGGATTCCAACAGAAAACAGAAGTCAAGAAATGTATAATTGTATCTATAGATTAACTGAAATGATACTTTTCAAATTTCTATTTTAGATCATTGAAGATTTGGACGCTGGTGATGAGACCAGCGGACTTCAGTTCGGCTCCAAACTGGACGATATTGTCCGTCTGATGGAAACTGACACCTGACTATATGACAGTTGAAGTGGGGTCATGTGATAGCGTTGGAATTAATGCATCATAGTGAGATTTTGTCGCTCGGTGTTACAATTTGAGCATAGCTATTTTGTGTTTGATGAATCAAACATTCATATATGAATGAAAGCAGGAAAATCAAAAGCAAGCTGGAGTGTGACTTAATCAAAGAGCTAGCATTTAAATCAACAATATTTTATACCCAATACTGCACACCAATTATGTACCAGCTTAATATATGTTATGCAATGCCATAGTACATTTTATTTTTTTATGTTATACAAATTTTTCCTTTAAATTTTGGTTTGAATAGTCAAGACGGTTGAAGTTATAAGAGGTTGTTGAAAGAATTTGAAGATTTGAAGAACTTTTATTACTCTGCGATATTTTGATATTTTAGAATATACAGCTGAAATGTAAGATTGAAATCTTGTAAGATATTGAAGATGTCATGTGATTTTGATGATTTGTGTACTTGACAGGTATTTGTACTGTGTATCTTATAAATGCAATACTTATTAAAAATTACATAGTGCTATTTTTAAACCAAATGACTGCAATACTGCCTTGATTTTTTTATACAGTAAAACTTGCTTTTAAGGAATTCAAAGTGACACTTTCAAAGATTCTTTATCTTTATGTAAGTATTGTTCTCTAATTATATTTACAAGGCTGTTCCTTATATTTAAAAAATGAATAGGTTAAATCTTTCATTTGCACGTACATCAGCAAATTCCTTATTGCCAATCAAAGGAGCATTTAATTTTCTGAAACTTATTTTGATATTGTTTGTACATAAAAGATATACATATAATGGACATTTGGTAAGTTTACATTTATTGCTATTTTAACAGGATAGAATGTGTGGATTAGATTTATCATAAACAAAAGAAATAAAATTGTTGAATTAATTATGAGAAATAAATATCACTCTTAATTAATTGTATGTACTAAGTTCCTTAAAACTATTTTCTTGTCAAGGATTAATGAAGGATAATCAGACGGGGGATTTTAAGATTATTCCTTATATCGCAGATTTCTTAGTAATCGAGTTCCTTAGAAACTGGTTTTGCTGTATATATCAACACCGACCCAATGTTGTTCAATGCCAAATACTCTGTTCTGTGCATTTTCTTTAAATATGTTTAGTAAATATTTTGTAAAAGTCTTCAAATCCAAATGATTTTAGACATAAAGTGTGCATTTCCTGATATTGTATTCCAAAGTTATATTTTTATTATTTGCTTATTTTTCAACCAACATATTTTTTTGTTCAATGATACAATGAACGTAACGTATTTTGGATTGAGTTGTACATATGTAGATGAGCTGTCATTTTTATTGTGTGTTTTATTTGATGAGGGATGGTTTGAATATGTTCATATGAAATACAGAGATAATTAACGGTAATGATATACACTGGTTAACTAGTCATTCCATTAAAACAATGTATTATTCTCACCATGCTTATTATATGAAATAAAACAAGGAAGTAAATAAAGATTTCCTCTACATCTGAGTTTCTTAGCTCACCTGGTGCTGAAAGCTCAAATGAGCTTTTCTGATTGCCTGTTGTCTGTCTGTAAACTTTTTACATTTTCTACTTCTTCTCCAGAACCACTGGGCCAATTTCAACCAAACTTTGCCAAAAGCATCCTTTTGTAAAGGGTTTTCTAGTTTGTTCAAATGAAGGTCCATGTCCCTTTCAAAGGGGAGATAATCACAAAAATGCAAAAATAGGGTGGGGTCATTTAAAAATCTTCTTCTCAAGAACCACTGAGCCAGAAAAGGTGAGATTGACATGAAAGCTTCCTGATACAGTGCAGATTCAAGTTTGTTCAAATCATGGCCCGTGGGGGTTGGATGGGGCCACAATAGGGGATCAAAGTTTTACGTACAAATATATAGGAAAAATCTTCTTCTCAAGAACCACTGAGCCAGAAAAGCTGAGATTCACATGAAAGCTTTCTGACATAGTGTAGATTCAAGTTTCTTCAAATCATGGCCCCCGGAGTTAGGATGGAGCCACAAGGGGGATCAAAGTTTTTCATACAAATATAGGGAAAATCTTTAAAAGTCTTCTCAAGAACCACTGAGCCAGAAGTGCTAAGATTTACATGAAAGTGCAGACTCGCATTTGTTCAAATCATGGCCCCCAGGGGTAGATTGGGGGCCATAATATGGGATCAAAGTTTTACATACAAATATATAGGGTAAATCTTTAAAAATCTTCTCAAGAAGCATTGGGTCAGAGAAGTTTACATTTACCTGAAAGATTTCTGACATAGTGCAGATTCGAGTTTATAAAAATCATGGCCTCCAGGGGTAGGTTGGGGCCACAATAGGGACTAAGGTTTCACATGCAAATATATATGGAAAGTCTTCAGATATGGGTCAAGATGACTCGGGGTGAATGATGTACGTGGCCCATGGGCCTCTTGTTAACTTAAGTGAGCTTTTCTGATCAACCGTTGTCTGTAAACTTTTCACATTTTCGACTTCTTCTCCAAAACCACTGGGAAAATTTCAACCAAACTTTGCAAAAAGCATCCTTGGGTTTAAGGGCTTTCAAGTTTGTTCGAATGAAGGACCATGTACCTGATACGGCTTGTTTGGTCGCCTCGGCACGTTTCGAGTGACGACAATACATGCGGCATGTTTAGTCGCCGGCGACCAAATGTGCCATGAGTGTGGGACATAAATGATCTTGAATTTTAGGCCATATCAAACGAATGGTCGCCAACCAAGTAAATCACGCACACACATGCATGAACGAACACACAAAACAATAGCGAAGTTGGGGTTTGGGACAGCGGGAATAGGTGGCGACCATTCGTGCTCGGGTATGGCCTAAATTTGAAGATCATTCGTGTCCCACCCTCATGGCACATTTGGTCGCCGGCGACTAAACGTGCCGCACGTATCGTCGCGCAAAACGTGCCAAGGCTACCAAATATTTACATGTAGGTCGGACCAAAACAAAGTCGGACCATGAGTATAGAGATATACATATACTTAAATTACTTCCCAATATTGTAACTAAACCTTATAATACTTGACCGAGTTGTATTCTATTTATCGGTAGTCCGAATTTGTAATATTTCGATTCTGTTATGGTCCGATTTTATCGTAGTCCGACTTATCTGACAGTGCATATATATAGATGTGTGTGCGGCAGGAATGGTCGCCAGCGACCAAACGTGCTGAGGTGACCAAACGTGCCGTAACATGGCCTCTTCAAAGGGGAGATAATCACAAACAGCTAAAATAGGGTGGGGTCATGTAAAAATCTTCTCAAGAACCAAGAAAGCTTCCTGACATAATGCAGATTCAAGGTTGTTAAAACCATGGCCCTCGGGAGTAGGATGATGCCATAATAGGTGATCAAGAGTTTTACATAGAAATATATAGGGGAAATCTTCAAAAATCTTCACAAGCACCACTGGGCAAGGAAAGCGAGGAAGGTATAACAATAATATCCTTATATAGGACAACTCCATCTAAAAAGTGGAGATGTTCCCGAAACTGGAAGTATTCTTGCAGGGTAGGAGGAAACTCGTGTCTGGACTCGGGGTAAGCCTGATTCAATGAGCTGTAGTAGTTGGTGCATGTTGACATCACTTGTTGTGGCCATGCGGACTCTGTCCAAAATGACTGATTGAATGGGGAGGGAGTTAAGGGTGGTAGTTGCTGCAGCAACTAAGTAGTCTTCCATATTATCAGGGTCATCTGTGGAACGTATACCACCCATGAAATGGGATGGTGGAAGAGCAGAGCTAGCTTAGAGGCTATGTCATCAGGTAAGTACAGTTTTCAGGTTTTCCTGCTAAGTGACGCGAGATACAGTCAGTTGCACGGTGCTTCACACCTGGTATATGGATTACACGCAATCGATAACGGGGTGTTTTTTCTTTGAGGTTTCGGAGCCGGGAATTTGGAATGTCCTCTAAAGATCTGTCTCCGATTATCTTTAATAGTGACTTGTGATCAACAGCGATGATGAGGTAAATGTCACATCCGAGGGCCAAGTATCTGGCCTTATCTAGAGCATCTGCAACAACAAGGTCTTCACCCTCTATGGAAGCGTATCTTGGATTCGGCTGGATGGGTGGGTCTACTCCCAACGAGGGTTATTTTCTAGCCTGATGTGCAGCAGAATGGTTCTTGTCCAGGACAAATGCAATGTTTTTGGAATAGCCAAAATCTAATAACAGTTTTTGACCAATCTGTCGCTTAGCAAGTAGGTTTGTTACGGGCAATTATTTTCACCCCATGCTCGATTTCTCTGATTATGGCCTCTTTAGATAGCTGGAAAAGACTTTCCAGCTCAGTAGTCCATTCAAATGGTGCATTATGCTTGAGTAGTTGTCGGAAAGGGATCATCTTGTCTGCCATGCCGAATGCATATGAAACTTGTTTGACGAGTCCGAACGAAGAACGTACACCAGTTTTATTTTGGCAGGTTGGGAAATCCATAATGGCATTAAAGTATTTTGCACATGGACGGACACTGTTAGAAGTTATTTCAAACTCTGAAAATTCAATACTGTCTTGTCCAAATAGGAAATTCTCTGGTTTGAGGGTGATACCATTTCGTTCACATATATCTAGCCACTGAGCAATCTGAAAGAACCTATTCTCAAGGGAATCAGTCCAAAGTAATGCATTTAGTCTTGTTCTGGATGTGTGCAACAATCTCGTCATATCGCCTAGTGTAGCCATCACCGGATGTGTGCAACAATCTCGTCATATTGCCTAGTGTAGCCATCACCGGATGTGTGCAACAATCTCGTCATATCGCCTAGTGTAGCCATCACCGGATGTGTGCAACAATCTCGTCATATCACCTAGTGTAGCCATCACCGGATGTGTGCAACAATCTCGTCATATCGCCTAGCATAAAAATATTTGAAATAAATTAATGCGGTATATTGAAAAACCTGGTCGGAATGGACCGAGCTCGACAAAAATACTACTCTAAAACGGATGGATAGACTCACTGAACTGACACTATCTCCTTAAATACTTTGAGTACTGTAAATGTATTACATTTGGCTGTGTATACTATTTAGCGCCTTTCGCAGAACGCAGCTTCCGCTAAATCAAGTACATCGCTAAATGCCAACGGTAAATCTAGATGTTTAAAGTAATTCAGGAATGCGCTAAATCAAATCTACGCTAACTTGTTGAAAAAACGATTTCCGCCAAATATCGTTCACACCAAATATAATACGTTAACAGTATTTTCATTCGGTAAAGTTTCCGCACATCTGTGAAACCAGGGCTATTAGAATACATAAAAAGATTTGAAATAAATTAATGAGGTATATTGAAAAACCTGCCTGGAATGGACCGAGCTCGACAAAAATACTACTTTAAAACGGATGCAATAGACTCGTTGAACTGGCACTATCTCCTCAAATACTTTGAGTATTTTCATTCGGTAAAGTTTCCGCACATCTGTGAAACCAGGGCTACTAGAATATATAAAAATATTGGAAATAAACTAATGAAGTATATTGAAAAACCTGGCCAGAATGAACCGAGCTCGACAAAACTACTACTGTAAAACGGATGGAATAGACTCGTTGAACTGGCACTATCTCCTAAAATGCTTTGAGTATTTTCATTCGGTAAAGTTTCCGCACATCTGTGAAACCAGGGGTATTAGAAAATATAAAAATATTGGAAATAAATTAATGCGGTATATTGAAAAACCTGACTGGAAAGGACCGAGCTCGACAAAAATACTACTATAAAACGGATGGAATAGACTCGTTGAACTAGCACTATCTCCTCAAATACTTTGAGTATTTTCATTCGGTAAAGTTTCCGCACATCTGTGAAATCAGGGCTATTAGAATATATAAAAATATTGGAAATAAATTAATGAGGTATATTGAAAAACCTGGTCGGAATAGACCGAAGTCGAGAAAAATACTACTGTACAACGGATGGAATAGACTCGTTGAACTGGCACTATCTCTTAAACTACTTTGAGTATTTTCATTCGGTAAAGTTTCCGCACATCTGTGAAACCAGGCCTATTAGAATATATAAAAATATTGGAAATAAAATAATGAGGTATATTGAAAAATGTGCTCGGATTGGACCGAAGTCGACAAAAATACTACTCTAAAACGGATGGAATAGACTCGTTGAACTGGCATTATCTCTTAAACTACTTTGAGTATTTTCATTCGGTAAAGTTTCCGCACATCTGTGAAAACAGGGCTATTAGAATATATAAAAATATTGGATATAAAATAATGTGGTATATTGAAAAACCTGGTCGGAATGGACCGAAGTCGACAGAAATACTACTATAAAACGGATGGAATAGACTCGTTGAACTGGCACTATCCCCTCAAATACTTTGAGTATTTTCATGTGGTAAACTTTTTCCACATCTGTGAAGCCAGGTCTATTAGATTATATAAAAAAAATTGGAAATAAATTAATGTGGTATATTGAAAAACCTAGTCGAAATGAACCGAAGTCGGCAAAACTACTACTGTAAAACGGATGGAATAGACTCGTTGAACTGGCACTATCTCCTCAAATGCTTTGAGTATTTTCATTCGGTAAAGTTTCCGCACATCTCTGAAACGAGGGCTATTAGAATATATAAAAATATTGGAAATAAAATAATGAGGTATATTGAAAAATCTGCTCGGATTAGACCGAAGTCGACAAAAATACTACTGTAAAACGGATGGAATAGACTCGTTGAACTGGCACTATCTCTTAAACTACTTTGAGTATTTTCATTCGGTAAAGTTTCCGCACATCTGTGAAAACAGGGCTATTAGAATATATAAAAATATTGGATATAAAATAATGTGGTATAATTGAAAAACCTGGTCGGAATGGACCGAAGTCGACAGAAATACTACTGTAAAACGGATGGAATAGACTCGTTGAACTGGCACTATGTCTTAAACTACTTTGAGTATTTTCATTCGGTAAAGTTTCCACACATCTATGAAATCAGGGCTATTAGAATATATAAAAATATTGGAAAGAAATTAATGAGGTATATTGAAAAACCTGGTCGGAATAGACCGAAGTCGAGAAAAATATTACTGTAAAACGGATGGAATAGACTCGTTGAACTGGCACTATCTCCTCAAATGCTTTGAGTATTTGCATTCGGTAAAGTTTCCGCACATCTGTGAAACCAGGCTATTAGAAAATATAAAAATATTGGAAATAAATTAATGCGGTATATTGAAAAACCTGATCGGATTGGACGGAAGTCGACAAAAATACTACTGTAAAACGGATGGAATAGACTCGTTGAACTGGCACTATCTCCTCAAATGCTTTGAGTATTTTCATTCGGTAAAGTTTCCACACATCTATGAAATCAGGGCTATTAGAATATATAAAAATATTGGAAAGCAATTAATGAGGTATATTGAAAAACCTGGTCGGAATAGACCGAAGTCGAGAAAAATACTACTGTAAAACGGATGGAATAGACTCGTTGAACTGGCACTATCTCCTCAAATGCTTTGAGTATTTGCATTCGGTAAAGTTTCCGCACATCTGTGAAACCAGGCTATTAGAAAATATAAAAATATTGGAAATAAATTAATGCGGTATATTGAAAAACCTGTTCGAAATGGACCGAAGTCGGCAAAAATACTACTGTAAAACGGATGGAATAGACTCGTTGAATTGGCACTATCTCTTCAACTGCTTTGAGTATTTTCATTCGGTAAAATTTCCGCACATCTGGGAAACCAGGGCTATTAGAATATATAAAAATATTGGAAATAAATTAATGCGGTATATTGAAAAACCTGGTCGAAATGGACCGAAGACGGCAAAAATAGTACTGTAAACGGATGGAATAGACTCGTTGAACTGGCACTATCTCCTCAAATACTTTGAGTATTTTCATTCGGTAAAGTTTTCCGCACATCTGTGAAACCAGGACTATTAGAATATATAAAAATATTGGAAATAAATTAATGAGGTATATTGAAAAACCTGGACGAAATGGACCGAAGTCAGCAAAAATACTACTGTAAAACGGATGGAATAGACTCGTTGAACTGGCACTATCTCTTAAACTACTTTCAGTATTTTCATTCAGTAAAGTTTTCTCACATTTGTGAAACCAGGGCTATTAGAATATATAAGAATATTGGAAATAAATTAATGCGGTATATTGAAAAACCTGGTCGAAATGGACCGAAGTCAGCAAAAACACTACTGTAAAACGGATGGAATAGACTCGTTGAACTGGCACTATCTCCTTAAATACTTTGAGTATTTTCATTCGGTAAAGTTTCCCAAAATATGTAAAACCAGGGCTATTAGAATATATAAAAATATTGGAAATAAATTAATGAGTATATTGAAAAACCTGGCGGGAATGGACCGAGCTCGACAAAAATACTACTCTAAAACGGATGGAATAGACTCATTGAACTGGCACTATCTCCTCAAATACTTTGAGTATTTTCATTTAGTAAACTTTTTCCACATCTGCGAAACAAGGGCTATTAGATTATATAAAAATATTGGAAATAAATTAATGAGGTATATTGAAAAACCTGGTCGAAATGGACCGAAGACGGTAAAAACACTACTGTAAACAGATGGAATAGACTCGTTGAACTGGCACTATCTCCTCAAATACTTTGAGTATTTTCATTCTGTAGAGTTTCCGCACATCTCTGAATCCAGGACTATTAGAATATATAAAAATATTGGAAATAAATTAATGAGGTATATTGAAAAACCTGGACGAAATGGACTGAAGTCAGCAAAAATACTACTGTAAAACGGATGGAATAGACTCGTTGAACTGTCACTATCTCTTAAACTACTTTGAGTATTTTCATTCGGTAAAGTTTTCCCAAATTTGCGAAACCAGGGCTATTAGAATATATAAAGATATTGGAAAGAAATTAATGTGGTATATTGAAAAACCTGGTCGGAATGGACCGAAGTCGACAAAAATACTACTCTAAAACGGATGGAATAGACTCGTTGAACTGGCATTATCTCCTCAAATGCTTTGAGTATTTTCATTCGGTAAAGTTTCCGCACATCTGTGAAACCAGGGTTATTAGAAAATATAAAAATATTGGAAATAAATTAATGCGGTATATTGAAAAACCTGGTCGAAACGGACCGAAGTCGGCAAAAATACTACTCTAAAACGGATGGAATAGACTCGTTGAACTGGCACTATGTCTTAAACTACTTTGAGTATTTTCATTCGGTAAAGTTTCCACACATCTATGAAATCAGGGCTATTAGAATATATAAAAATATTGGAAAGAAATTAATGAGGTATATTGAAAAACCTGGTCGGAATAGACCGAAGTCGAGAAAAATATTACTGTAAAACGGATGGAATAGACTCGTTGAACTGGCACTATCTCCTCAAATGCTTTGAGTATTTGCATTCGGTAAAGTTTCCGCACATCTGTGAAACCAGGCTATTAGAAAATATAAAAATATTGGAAATAAATTAATGCGGTATATTGAAAAACCTGATCGGATTGGACGGAAGTCGACAAAAATACTACTGTAAAACGGATGGAATAGACTCGTTGAACTGGCACTATCTCCTCAAATACTTTGAGTATTTTCATTCGGTAAAGTTTTCCGCACATCTGTGAAACCAGGACTATTAGAATATATAAAAATATTGGAAATAAATTAATGAGGTATATTGAAAAACCTGGACGAAATGGACCGAAGTCAGCAAAAATACTACTGTAAAACGGATGGAATAGACTCGTTGAACTGGCACTATCTCTTAAACTACTTTCAGTATTTTCATTCAGTAAAGTTTTCTCACATCTGTGAAACCAGGGCTATTAGAATATATAAAGATATTGGAAATAAATTAATGTGGTATATTGAAAAACCTGGTCGGAATGGACCGAAGTCGACAAAAATACTACTCTAAAACGGATGGAATAGACTCGTTGAACTGGCATTATCTCCTCAAATGCTTTGAGTATTTTCATTCGGTAAAGTTTCCGCACATCTGTGAAACCAGGGCTATTAGAATATATAAAAATAATGGAAATATATTAATGAGGTATATTGAAAAACCTGGTCGAAATTGACAGAAGTAGGCAAAAATACTACTGTAAAACGGATGGAATAGACTCGTTGAACTGGCACTATATCTTAAACTACTTTGAGTATTTTCATTCGGTAAAGTTTCCACAAATCTGCAAAACCAGGGCTATTAGAATATATAAAAATATTGGAAATATATTAATGAGGTATATTGAAAAACCTGGTCGAAATTGACCGAAGTAGGCAAAAATACTACTGTAAAACGGATGGAATAGACTCGTTGAACTGGCACTATCTCTTAAACTACTTTGAGTATTTTCATTCGGTAAAGTTTTCCGCACATCTGTGACACCAGGGCTATTAGAATATATAAAAATATTGGAACTAAATTACTGCGGTATATTGAAAAACCTGGTCGAAATGGACCGAAGTCAGCAAAAATACTACTGTAAAACGGATGGAATAGACTCGTTGAACTGGCACAATGTCCTCAAATGCTTTGAGTATTTGCATTCGGTAAAGTTTCCGCACATCTGTGAAACCAGGCTATTAAAATATATAAAAATAATGGAAATAAATTAATGCGGTATATTGAAAAACCTGGTCGAAACGGACCGAAGTCGGCAAAAATACTACTCTAAAACGGATGGAATAGACTCGTTGAACTGGCACTATCTCCTAAAATGCTTTGAGTATTTGCATTCGGTAAAGTTTCCGCACATCTGTGAAACCAGGCTATTAGAAAATATAAAAATATTGGAAATAAATTAATGCGGTATATTGAAAAACCTGGACGAAACGGACCGAAGTCGGCAAAAATACTACTCTAAAACGGATGGAATAGACTCGTTGAACTGGCACTATGTCTTAAACTACTTTGAGTATTTTCATTCGGTAAAGTTTCCGCACATCTGTGAAACCAGGGCTATTAGAATATATAAAAATATTGGAAAGAAATTAATGAGGTATATTGAAAAACCTGGTCGGAATGGACCGAAGTCGGCAAAAATACTACTCTAAAACGGATGGAATAGACTCGTTGAACTGGCATTATCTCCTCAAATGCTTTGAGTATTTTCATTCAGTAAGGTTTTCGCACATCTGTGGAACCAGGGCTATTAGAATATATAAAAATAATGGAAATATATTAATGAGGTATAGTGAAAAACCTGGTCGAAATTGACTGAAGTAGGCAAAAATACTGCTGTAAAACAGATGGAATAGACTCGTTGAACTGGCACTATCTCTTTAACTACTTTGAGTATTTTCATTCGGTAAAGTTTTCCCACATCTGTGAAACCAGGGCTATTAAAATATATAAAAATATTGGAAATAAATTAATGCGGTATATTGAAAAACCTGGTCGAAACGGACCTAAGTCGGCAAAAATACTCATGTAAAACAGATGGAATAGACTCGTTGAACTGGCACTATCTCCTCAAATATTTTGAGTATTTTCATTTGGTAAATTTTTTCCACATCTGTGAAACCAGTGCTATTAGATTATATAAAAATATTGGAAATAAATTAATGAGGTATATTGAAAAACCTGGTCGAAATGGACCGAAGTCGGCAAAAATACTACTGTAAAACGGATGGAATAGACTCGTTGAACTGGCACTATCTCTTCAACTGCTTTGAGTATTTTCATTCGGTAAAATTTCCGCACATCTGGGAAACCAGGGCTATTAGAATATATAAAAATATTGGAAATAAATTAATGCGGTATATTTAAAAAACCTGGTCGAAATGGACCGAAGTCGGCAAAAATACTACTGTAAAACGGATGGAATAGACTCGTTGAACTGGCACAATGTCCTCAAATTCTTTGAGTATTTGCATTCGGTAAAGTTTCCGCACATCTGTGAAACCAGGCTATTAAAATATATAAAAATAATGGAAATAAATTACTGCGGTATATTGAAAAACCTGGTCGAAATGGACCGAAGTCGGCAAAATACTACTGTAAAACGGATGGAATAGACTCGTTGAACTGACACTATCTCTTAAACTACTTTGAGTATTTTCATTTGGTAAAGTTTTCCCACATCTGTGAAACCAGGACTATTAGAATATATAAAAATATTGGAAATAAATTAATGCGGTATATTGAAAAACCTGTTCGAAATGGACCGAAGTCGGCAAAAATACTACTGTAAAACGGATGGAATAGACTCGTTGAACTGGCACTATCTCTTAACCCTTTCTCTACCGGCACATTTTAGAGGTTTTTAAAGACTAAATGACAGTAGTTTTAAATCGATTTAAATCTGCATGGATCACGATTTGGGGTAGGCATATGACATGTAATTTTGTTAGGAATTGGACAGGGAACAATTTCTTATAAAATTTGTCAATGTATCCCATGACCTCAAATAGGTCTACGGGGTCAAAGGTCATATAAGTGCACATTTTTGCAATCTTTTTTCTCTGAAATATATATATTACGACCCCTCTCACTAGATTAGAGTCAAAAACAGGAAATTCTAAATGTATGAGCTAATGTGCCTTTTAATATACTACAAAAAGAACAAAATCAAACTAATCAATTTTATTGACAAACAAATATTTTTGGTTGCTAAGTAACAACACTCATAGTACAATTTTGACCATAATTTGCCTTTCTGCATCCATTCGACACAATTTAAACGTAATTACAATCCATGATGATTAGTAAATGTCACATTATTTTAAAAATATAATCTTTAAATAGATCTTAATCATTTTAAAAGGTTTTTAACAAAAAATATAATCAAGAGAATTAAGATCAAAGGTCATCAAATGGAAACTTCGTACTTTATATACTTGTCCATCATTTTCTAATAATATGACGTTTTGCCATTATGTTCCATTAAATATAATAAGTATTGCAACATTAAAACAAAGATCTTTCAATTATTGTTAATCTAAAATAATCTATTTTTATTCAATTATATTTGGTTGCTAAGCAACAACACCTTATCAAATGTTATCAAAAAGTATTAACCATTTTTCCTCTCCAAGTTCAACATAAACGAATGTTCAAGTACTTACTTTCAATCACTAGATTCAAATGTACTTGCATCATATTTAACAAAAATGTTCTTATATTCAACCTCTTGAAACCTATTTCTAGACATAATTCTTGATAACGAGTTGTTCCGACAGGGGCATGCGTTGACCAATATCTGTCTATCGACTGGAACTTCACAGCAGGCGTGTATAAGATAATGCACAAAAATCTGGAAAAAAAGTATTTCTTAATGCAAGGTGAAGATAACGAACAGTGATCAATCTCATAACTCCTACAAACAATACAAAATAGATAGTTGGGCAAACACGGACCCCTGGACACACCAGAGGCGGGATTAGGTGCCTAGGAGGAGTAAGCATCCCCTGTTGACCGGTCACACCCGTCGTGAGCCCCATATCCTGATCACGTAAACGGAGTTATCCGCAGTCAAAATCAGTGTGCCAAGAACGGCTTAACAATCGGTATGAAACACGTCAGACAGCATTTGACCCAATGCGAGGTTGTATTGACGAACCAGATCGTTATAACGACCATAGAATTTGCGAAATGCTGACTTCAATCGAGACTGTTGAAATCCCTGTACCATCAACTTGTTTGTCAGTAGCTTACCTCGATTTAAAAACTGACTATACCCAGAACAAGCTCTTGCATATCGAATCAGTTGAGATATATAAACACCATATGCAGGTGATAATGGAATATTGCTACATAAATGTGGGAAGTTGACGATGGAGAAGCTGAAATCATCCCGTTTGTCATACAGTTGAGTTGTTAGTTTGCCGTTAATGTCTACTTTCAATAAAATATCTAAGTATGAAGCAGAAGTGGACGACTCTGTGGTGTCCTTTATTTCGAGCTCACAGGGATATATCAAATCGACATATGAATGAAAGATATCATTGTTAATAGACAAAACGTCATCGTTAATACTTAGTCCTAAATACTAATGTATTGTCAAAGCTTTTGAATACTCAAATTGGCTCTGTAAATGTTTTCGATAATCAAGGCCCTCTGAAAAGTATGCATTTAATTACTTATGAAATTTTATCAGAGGTAATTGTAGTACACATTTAATAAATGAGTTACATGTACATTCACAGCCAGATTAATTTTGGTAAAGGTAATCTTTTTACTATGCATTTTATTATTCTTTTGAAACTGGAAATCACTGCCACAATATCGGTTTTTAAAACTAGTAATACCTGTACAGTTCCTCTTCAGTGAGAGGCTGCAAACTTCCTTGGGAAGTATATGGCAACCCTTCCCCCTAGTTATGACTATCTCAGCATAATGGTTGGTGGCAACACAGATGGAGAAAACCAAATCTTCTGTCAAAGACAGCTTCATAAAATCTGCAGTTTTCCGAATAATAGAGTCCCATATCTGAAAGAAAATTGCAAATAAAAATAAAATCAGTATTGGCCACCATACCTTAAAACGTGTCATACCTTATAATTAGAAACTAATTAGAAATTGTCTCATTTTGTATGTATACGATCCCTAGTTATGCAGCAAAAAAAAAAAAAAAAAAAAAAAAAAAAAAAACACAGTAAAATGGTACACACATATCAGTGTACCATAATGCCATGATTCCAATTGTGAATGTATTATCTGGATTTATTTGAATGTTAATCACATTTATACTGATTAAACCCTATATTCAACCTCAAAGAGTCATTCGAACTGAAAGCCAGGTTGTCACCCCGAATGAAATGCCACAGTTTTGGGATCAGGTGTTCCTGTGTCCTCCACATCAGCATCCTTCCAATGCATGTCTGGATTTGTCAGTAGACTGTCGCTAGCGGATGATACCTGGAAACTTCCCACTAAATATTGGGATGTCAATACCCTTTTTAAAGAAGAAAAGAAATTACAATTAATAATTGTTGGTTTATGTTTAAAAAGCAAAATCTAAGTTTCACGGTAGCATGGAACAGTTTCGCACTTAAATTTATTCACTCAAATTTATTTAAAGATAAGGTAAGGGATTGCATACATGTGTTAGAAATGAATCGAATATTTTATTATACATTGCGAGAGTAGCAGAGTGGGTAATGAAAAAAAATATGTATCATGTAGGTATCTGCATTATGCCTAGCATATATTATACACGAGGGCAAATACTGAAGAAATTCAGGTTAAAACCTACAGGGTCCAGCGAAAATACTGAAACTCTGAGGGAAAGTGAATGACCCCAGATATAAAAGTTGAATTGAATTGCTTCTTAATGGTACCCAGTGTCTAAATCCCCTTGTATGGTACTCTGATGGGCTGTGGATTTAGTCGAAATTAGAGAAGGGGATTGATTGATTGATGTTTTCTGCCAAACTCAACAATTTTTCAGTTATCTGGTGGCACCCAGTTTTTTTATTGGTGGAAGAGAGAACCCAGATACCTGGGGAGAGACCACCGATCTTTCGAAAGTAAACTGGGAAAACTTTCTCACTTACCGGCGCGAACGGGATTCGAACCCGCGCCGACAGAGGTGAGAGGCCGTGTGATTTGCTCTAACCACTCGGCCACGGAGGAGGACGGCAAGAATGGGACACGTGCCCATCAGGTCATAGCATACAAGTACCAGCATGTATGGATCACATGTAATTTATGGTCATAAGCTATTAAGTGTATATAAAATACATGCATTTGGATAAAAGAGAAATCAATATGATTTTTCATTAGCCTGTCATAATCAGACTTTGATTGATGTTAACCCACCCCCATTTTGGCCCAAACACACATTTTGTTTTTATTTCTGTTACAGAATAAAGAAAATAATTCAAATTATGATAATAAATTCTATCATTACAATAATGCAAATTGTGTTTTCCTAACAGATTGTGTTTTCCTTTCATAGAAAGATAATTTCTTTTATAAACATGGAAAAAACTTGGAAAATAGCCTTCTCACCAGCGGTCGTGAATGCCCAGTCTGATTAAAACCACCCCATCCCATTATACACTAAATACAACCCCTTCTTACACTCGCGCGTCAGGTAAGGAGATAATTCTGGGGGAAAAGGGGGGGGGGGTGTTAATCAAACTGCCGGACCCGGACAGAGTGTTATTCACTTGTTTTAGATATCATAAAATATAAATATTTTCTTTCATGAAACGACAAAGCATGGCATCAAATCGCGGTTAATTAATCGTGAATTTTTCATAACAAAACCGCATTTTTTCCCCTTTTTAGTCGGCCTATGTGACTACATCAACTTACATGTACGTATTTATACTGAATGCATGATCGTTTGGGTCATCCTGCAACAGGGGATCCAGGGCATCTTCTTCTTCTGACATCAGGTCGTTTTAAAGATGTAAAATACAAGCGTTCGCTGTGACAGTCACGGTGAAGCTGTGTTTGTTTGTTTTCGTTGAAACGGAAACACGTGTGTTCTCCGTGCACACTTTCAGAAAACCCCGCGAGGCCCGCGATCCGGATCACGGAAAAATAAAAGTATACTGGCTATATATAGGCGAACTTCTTTTTTGTTTTCTTTCTTTGGCAGAGAAAAAAATTATTACTATTCCGAACAAATATAACGTTTATATTTGAATTTGAAGTACTTTATTAATCTTTTTTAAATTCAATCTGCCGATGTAGCATTTATGAAGTTACATGTAGGTTATGTAACTGTTATAAACCAATATTGGTTTTATGCTTTTTTTTTTTTTTTTTTTTTAAAAAGCAGAGATACCAGGCTGATTATTTCATACATGTATGTATGTTGTTTTAGTGTATCAACAGGTACTGAATTTACTATATAAAAAAAGGACAATACAAATAGTTTTCACCACTTTATTGTGCGACGCGCGTCGATTGCTGTTAGCGACGTCGATTTGACGCTAATTTTGAAGAAAACCGCGCAGCATGTCCCAATTTCATTTTATTGTAATATAAAAACTACAGAGAATTATAATATGAATAAGGGTCCATCAAAAAGAACATTTCCTCTACTTTTACAGAATGTATTTACTTTTCCCTATTTCCATATATAAATATAGATAAAACGCCGATCTGTTTAAACATTTAGAAATAAAATCGTAAAACAACGTATATGTGCAAAAAATTGCTATTTTCTTATAACTTTGCCAGGTATTAAAAATATTTTTTATATGTACTGAAAGCAGGGATTATATGCTTCTCAAAAATATAAAAAATATTGCATTCATAGGGAAAATAAAAAAAATCATTGCGAGGGGGGAAATGGCCTTGCGACAAAGCGTTGCGTAATATTTAGACGAAGTCATCTTTCATTTTAAATGCTTTTTTTAATTTAATGGCTTTATTTATTCAATTGATTTTTACATAGTTAAAAAATATAGAAAATTTCCAAAAATATGATATATAAAACATATATATTACGTCCGTAGTTTCAAAGATTTATAGACACTCCTTTTGCGTAGCCTTGTTTTTACGCGCTATCGGTCATATTGAACGATACGGTAGAGAAAGGGTTAAACTACTTTGAGTATTTTCATTCGGTAAAGTTTTCCCAAATTTGCGTAACCAGGGCTATTAGAATATTTAAAAATATTGGAAATAAATTAATGCTGTATATTGAAAAACCTGGTCGAAATGGACCGAAGACGGCAAAAATACTACTGTAAAACGGATGGAATAGACTCGTTGAACTGTCACTATCTCTTAAACTACTTTGAGTATTTTCATTCGGTAAAGTTTCCCCAAATCTGCAAAACCAGGGCTATTAGAATATATAAAGATATCGGACATAAATTGATGAGGTATATTGGAAAACCTGGTAGGAATGGACCGAGCTCGACAAAAATACTACTGTAAAACGGATGGAATAGACTCGTTGAACTGGCACAATCTCCTCAAATGCTTTGAGTATTTTCATTCGGTAAAGTTCCCGCACATCTGTGAAACCAGGGCTATTAGAATATATAAAAATATTGGAAATAAATTAATGCGGTATATTGAAAAACCTGGTCGGAATGGACCGAAGTCGACAAAAATACTACTCTAAAACGGATGGAATAGACTCGTTGAACTGGCATTATCTCCTCAAATGCTTTGAGTATTTTCATTCGGTAAAGTTTCCGCACATCTGTGAAACCAGGGCTATTAGAATATATAAAAATAATGGAAATAAATTAATGCGGTATATTGAAAAACCTGGTCGAAATGGACCGAAGTCGGCAAAAATACTACTGTAAAACGGATGGAATAGACTCGTTGAACTGGCACTATCTCTTAAAGTACTTTGAGTATTTTCATTCGGTAAAGTTTTCCCACATCTGTGAAACCAGGGCTATTAGATTATATAAGAATATTGAAAATAAATTAATTCGGTATATTGACAAATCTGGTCGAAATGGACCGAAGATGGTAAAAATACTATTGTAAAACGGATGGAATAGACTCGTTGAACTGTCACTATCTCTTAAACTACTTTGAATATTGTCATTCGGTAAAGTTTTCCCAAATCTGCGAAACCAGGGCTATTAAAATATATAAAAATATTGGAAATAAATTAATGCGGTATATTGAAAAACCTGGTCGGAATGGACAGAAGTCGACAAAAACACTACTGTAAAACGGATGGAATAGACTCGTTGAACTGACACAATCTCCTCAAATGCTTTGAGTATTTTCATTCGGTAAAGTTTCCGCACATCTGTGAAACCAGGGCTATTAGAATATATAAAAATATTGGAAATAAACTAATGCGGTATATTGAGAAACCTGGTCGAAATGGACCGAAGTCGGCAAAAATACCACTGTAAAACAGATGGAATAGACTCGTTGAACTGGCACTATCTCATAAACTACTTTGAGTATTTTCATTCGGTAAAGTTTTCCCACATCTGTGAAACCAGGGCTATTAGAATATATAAAAATATTGGAAATAAATTATGAGGTATATTGAAAAACCTGGTCGGAATGGACCGAAGTCGGCAAAAATACTACTGTAAACCGGATGGAATAGACTCGTTGAACTGGCACTATCTCTTAAACTACTTTGAGTATTTTCATTCGGTAAAGTTTTCCCACATTTGTGAAACAAGGACTATTAGAATATATAAAAATATTAGAAAGAAATTAATGAGATATATTGAAAAACCTGGTCGGAATGGACCGAAGTGGACAAAAATACTATTGTAAAACGGATGGAATAGACTCGTTGAACTGGCACTATCTCTTAAACGTATTTGAGTATTTTCATTCGGTAAAGTTTCCGCACATCTGTGAAAACAGGGTTATTAGAATATTTAAAAATATTGGATATAAAATAATGTGGTATATTGAATAACTTGGTCGGAATCGAACGAAGTCGACAAAAATACTACTGTAAAACGGATGGAATAGACTCGTTGAACTGGCACAATCTCCTCAAATGCTTTGAGTATTTTCATTCGGTAAAGTTTCCGCACATCTGTGAAACCAGGGCTATTAGAATATATAAAAATATTGGAAATAAATTAATGAGGTATATTGAAAAACCTGCTCGAAATGGACCGCAGTCGGCAAAAATTCTACTCTAAAACGGATGGAATAGACTCGTTGAACTGGCACAATCTCCTCAAATGCTTTGAGTATTTTCATTCGGTAAAATTTCCGCACATCTGTGAAACCAGGGCTATTAGAATATATAAAAATATTGGAAATTAATTAATGCGGTATATTGAAAAACCTGGTCGAAATGGACCGAAGTCGGCAAAAATACTACTGTAAAACGGATGGAATAAACTCGTTGAACTGGAACTATCTCTTAACCCTTTAACGCCCAGTGACGCCTTTTGACGCCTTTGATGTGCCGACGTGATTAAATTGGGGGCGTTTTGTTAATAATTGGAATACAATGAAACAAATCATATTTTCTAAAAGTAGAGTAAAAACTAAACAATTTTTCTACTCAAAGTTTTTCTTTGCGATGTTGGGAACTAGTCGAAAACATGCATTCAAAATCGCACATTGTTACCGGAAAGTAGGAAATTAAGCCGAAATGACAAAAATTGTGTTATATTCTGTTAGTAAAATCTTTTCTAAAAAACAAAATATTTAAAAACGTATATCATAGGTTGAAACATTTGCTTCATTTTTTCTTACGGTCATATTTAGGTACCGGCAAGTGTCATAGACCTATTTCTTCATGAAAGTAATGCATTTTATAAGTTAAACGCGATAAAAATGCACTTTGACGTCATTTGACATTAGCGTGCGTGTGTATTGCGCAAATAGATTATATAACGATACATAACTATATTTACGTGGAAAAACTAAATAAATTTATAACGGTAAATCTGTGATTGGGTTTTAGTTTTTGTTTTATGAATTAGAACTAGTTTTACAACCTAAATACAATATACATTTATTTCCCTATGTAAGCGTGTCCGCCTTCAGCCTAGGTATACGTTTGTGAACAATGGCTAATAGTACCTTAACATTCACGGATTTTTCTTAAGGATTTTTACGTATTCCACAAATCCATAAAAGTACACGGAATGTTACGATTCAGACATGGATACCGTGATTTACGAATGCTTGTGATTGACTACGAGTCGGAGATCCGTAAGGACTCGTAAGAAAAATCCGTGAGTGTGAAGGTGGTATAATGCGCACATAATTTGTGGGTTTTTTTTCTCTCTATCTTTTTCACATACATGTCCGCATTCAGCCTAAGTATATGTGTGTGAAAAATGGCTAAAGCGCACGGGATTTGTGTTTTTTTTCTCTCTCTATCTTTTTTACGTACATGCACTATATAATCTAGAAGAATAAAGTTTTGTTTACATTTGAGTGTCTCGCATACATGAATTAAAAAAAGAAGGTATATATGTATATTTTCATTAGATGAATAGGCAATAAATATGATGTAGGCTATGGAACGGACTAAAATGTACATTTTTTATAAGTTAATCATTACGAGCAAGTTGTCAGTGTGTGCTAGATGTAAGTATGTATACTCATTTAAAAATGTTAGCGTTTAGATTATGATTTTTCCGTTTATTTGCAATAATAATCTGTTAGAATTTAAAGAAAAATAACTTCAGTACAAGTAAGTCAAATGAGTTGTTTTGACTAAATATTTTCATTTCTTGTTACGTTGTCATGACTGTAACATAAACAGCGCATAATTTAATCATGGAATATAGCGCTGAAAGCGATACAGGCTCAGTTTTGTTGTCCGTTGGGTCACCGTCAGACATTGGTGTAGATGACTACAGTTATGAAAAAGTTTCTATAATAAGGACAATGAATCAGAATATATAGAAACACGGTCACCAGTGTACACTGGACAGTCATTTGAGTGACATTACGGACGAGGATTTCTACTTCTAGTCGCATCAACTCCATAGCGTAAATACACTGTATTGTAAAGTTCCATGAAGATGTTGGTCCTTCTCATGAACTTGACTCCTTATATGAGGGGGCGTACAGGGGGTGGTCCTCTCCCCCTCTCTTCCCCTGAATAGTGATGAATTGCATATTTCATTTGGGTACTAAAGCGTATTGCATGCCAGTTTACTAACCATATGCACGGCAGCGATTATGATACATATAGATATAACAGGCTAACGCGATATTGCAAATGTATTCTTTATATTCTGTATTCTTTAATTGTTTCTTTTATCTGTTAAAACACAATGGGCACGGCATCGAATACGTATAGCCGTTGATGCAGATTAGATGTGAAAAAGGAAAAACGAAGGAGTTATAAGAAAAGAAGCATAAGAACCTCCCCACTAAACCTCTTTCTCCTCTTCCATGCACCTCCTTCCTCTCATCCTGTCTGCCTCCTCTTATATCATGTATACTGTTACTTTCTGCTGATATTACCTCTTGTCAGTTTTGGGGAAATAGCAAAGGTTATAGATATGTAAGGAACAGAAAGCAGATCGAGTACAGGACAGCCTGACCCCAACTGGACCCCGACAAACGAAATGCGTATCTTTGATGGGAATTAACCAATTACCCGATATCAAAATATACAGAGACATATAATCATTTCTATGATATGTACTGGTCAGATGACAATGCATCGGTAATTTTTTTTAAATATTTTATGACAATGGCAACAATTTTGATAAAATTTCCGTTATTTGAAAAAACACCATAAAACACACACACACATACACATGATTCTACAACATAAAATATGCATATATGTAAATACAAAATATTGCAAACATTTTGAATTATGTCAGAGAAAAAGTACGATTGTGTACGGTGTCGACGAAGACTCTCTGATCTACATATAGTACTAAATAGTGATGCTTTTAAAAGTACGCTTAAAATATTAGTAATCAATTATCACTACATGTAAAATCATGCAAGAAAATGTACTCTATTGATTGAATATTGTTTAATGTCCCTCTCGAGAATTTTTCACTATATGGAAACTACTTTGTAAAAAGGGATTGTATTATGTACGGTACATACTCAGTACACAAAGACCTGCAGAATAACCGCATTACGACATGCAGGTATTTTATACAGGACAGGCACGTACATGTATGTAGCATAATTTTTTCAACAGGGGGAGTGGAAGCCGGAAAAAATCCCTACACCATTGTCTAAATTTCTTGACGAGCAAATAAAAATAAATAAATGGATAAATGAATAGATAAACCAAAAACATAAAAAAAAAGTTCTTCTTTAGGACAATCAGCACTTAAATTCTCCAAACTCGGGGTGGGGATGCGGGAGTAACGTGCAACCTTTGAAAAATTCCGAAAATAAATTTTAAATTCAGGGGTGTGACATGTATTAGCACCGACTCATAAATAATCCCAAACTTCAACTTCTTAAAAAGGGGGAGGGGGTTGCGCACCTTTCAATACATGAACACAAGATCAATTCATAACTTCGACTTTACATTTTTATATTTCAATACTATCATAAAATATGAGAGGGGTCACCAAATATATCTTTTAACATTAAAAGATGTTGAGAAAAGTTGGGGGATGGCAACACCCCCTCCCCCTATTCTACGTGCCTGCAGGAAACACGTTTTATGTTCTATGGTTGAACACCCCAGGTACCGTGAAACCTCACAGGCATTACTCTCTAATGTGATTTCTCACTAGACGTTGCCCAGTGTCTGATCGGAAACTTCTTTAGTCCGATGAGAAAACGGCTTGAATGTGAGACACATCAGCGAAAAAAGCGTCGGTGCCGATGGTGTAGTTTTCTATGCGTGATCGAGGCGAGACAGTGTACGCATTATTTTTATAATATAAATAGGAAAAATTCAGTAACAATTAATTTAGATCATATAACGCTGTAAATATATGGTACACTGTTTTATCAATATATTCACCTTCGCAAACCACGCCTAATGTACATACGTACGGTACTCCCGGACTTAGTAAGCGTGACTTGCGCGGATGCAATGTACATGTATTTGGCTTATTGTATTATAAACGAACTAAGCTATTGACGCATTTATGATCTACTGAACAATATTATATTAGAATTTGGAGAGTAAAGGTATTTAATTTCTATAGGCATATGGTTGTATGTATTGTAGGTTTATAAATCTTGCATGTATATTTGAACTTGTAGTGCTAGTTTTCATGATATCTTTACGTACATGACGTAAATATTGTGATAGTTTATTGAACAATTTTTCTATTTCACGGGAAGAAAAGGAAGAAAAACTCATTTTAGCGATTTATGGGTTATTGTGTTCCCATGGCAACCATAACATCAGATCATACTACATAATTCAAAACTTGTGTAGCAGTTTACTGGTCAATTTGTATTTTCATGTGAAGGAAGGAATTAAAAAATCAACAACAAAAATGTACCGGAAAAAAACCAACAACATATTTTTGTCATTCATGGACTCATTTAGTTGCCATGGTAACTGTAAAAATTCGTTACACTGCATAATTAGAAACTTATTTTTTCATTTTGAAATTTTTATGAGTTATATTCTAAAAATATGTGTAGAGAAAGTTTTAATTTTCATTAAAAATTTTCTTCAAGTTTTAAGGAACATTTTACAATAATTACAGGCAGTCTACTGTAACTTATGCACATCTTGTACTTCAATGTTTATGTACATGTATAATTATATTTACAATAAATGACACTTAATTTCATGAATGCATGTAATACATGTATATGAATACAACTATTCCTAAAATTTATTTAAATGATGGCTGATAAACATTCAATTTGTGTGTTTCAAGTGACGAAACTGGTGAAAAAACACATTTTTGGGGATCTGTGGGGTATTTTTGTTGTCATGGCAACCGTTACACCACATTTTAGTGCATCATTAAAATCTTCAATATTTTTCCTTTCAGAATATGCATAGGTTATATTACGAAAATGTGACTAGAAAATGCTTTAATTTCAATTTGAAATATTTGTATCTGCTTTGAAGGAAAACTCGAAAATTTCTGGTAGTTAAAGGGTTAAACGACTTTGAGCATTTTCATTCGGTAAAGTTTCCCCAAATATGTAAAACCAGAGCTATTAGAATATATAAAAATATTGGAAATAAATTCATGAGGTATATTGAAAAACCTGGCCGGAATGGACCGAGCTCGACAAAAATACTACTGTAAAACGGATGGAATAGACTCATTGAACTGGCACTATCTCCTCAAATACTTTGAGTATTTTCATTTGGTAAATTTTTGCCACATCTGTGAAACCAGGGCTATTAGATTATATAAAATATTGGAAATAAATTAATGCGGTATATTGAAAAACCTGGTAGGAATGGACCGATGTCGGCAAAAATACTACTCTAAAAGGGATGGAATAGACTCCTTGAACTGACACTATCTCTTAAACTACTTTGAGTATTTTCATTCGGTGAAGTTTTCCCACATCTATGAAACCAGGGCTATTAGAATATATAAAAATATTGTAAATAAATTAATGAGGTATATTGAAAAACCTGGTCGGAATGGACCAAAGTCGGCAAAAATACTGCTGTAAACCGGATCCAATAGACTCGTTGAACTGTCACTATCTCCTCAAATGTTTTGAGTATTTTCATTCGGTAAAATTTCCGCACATTTGTGAAACCAGGGCTATTAGAATATATAAAAATATTGGAAATAAACCAATGCGGTATATTGAAAAACCTGGTCGAAATGGACCGAAGTCGACAAAAATACTACTGTAAAACGGATGGAATAGACTCGTTGAACTGGCACTATCTCTTAGACTACTTTGAGTATTTTCATTCGGTAAAGTTTTCCCACATCTGTGAAACCAGGACTATTAGAATATATAAAAATATTGGCAATAAATTAATGAGGTATATTTAAAAACCTGGTCGGAATGGACCGAAGTGGACAAAAATGCTACTCTAAAACGGATTGAATAGACTCGTTGAACTGGCACTATCTCATCAAATGCTTTGAGTATTTTCATTCGGTAAAGTTTCCGCACATCTGTGAAACCAGGGCTATTAGAATATATAAAAATGTTGGAAATAAATTAATGTGGTATATTGAAAAACCTGGTCGAAATGTACCGAAGTCGGCAAAAAGACTACTGTAAAACGGATGGAATAGACTCGATGAACTGGCACTATCTCTTAAACTACTTTGAGTATTTTCATTCGGTAAAGTTTCCCAAAATATGTAAATCCAGGGCTATTAGAATATATAAAAATATTGGAAATAAAATAATGAGGTATATTGAAAAACCTGGCCGGAATGGACCGAGCTCGACAAAAATAGTACTGTAAAACGGATGGAATAGACTCATTGAACTGGCACTATCTCCTCAAATACTTTGAGTATTTTGATTTGGTGAACTTTTTCCACATCTGTGAAACCAGGGCTATTAGATTATATAAAAATATTGGAAATAAATTAATGCGGTATACTGAAAAATATGATCGAAATGGACCGAAGTCGTCAAAAATACTACTCTAAAAGGGATGGAATAGACTCGTTGAACTGGCACTCTCTCCTCTAAACTCCTTTGAGTATTTTCATTCGGTAAAGGTTTCCCACATCTGTGAAACCAGGGCTATTGGAATATATAAAAATATTGGAAATAAAATAATGTGGTATATTGAAAAACTTGGTCGGAATGGACCGAAGTCGTATAAAATACTACTGTAAAACGGATGGAATAGACACGTTGAACTGGCACTATCTCCTTTAATGCTTTGAGTATTTTCATTCGGTAAAGTTTCCGCACATCTGTGAAACCAGGGCTATTAGAATATATAAAAATATTGGAAGTAAATTAATGCAGTATATTGATAAACCTGGTCGAAATGGACCGAAGTCGGCAAAAATACTACTTTAAAACGTATGGAATAGAGTCGTTGAACTGGCACTATCTTCTCAAATACCTTGATTATTTTCATTTTGTAAACCTTTTCCACATCTGTTAAACCAGGGCTATTAGATTATATAAAAATATTGGATATAAAATAATGTAGTATATTGAAAAACTTGGTCGCAATGGACTGAAGTCGACAAAAATACTACTTTAAAACGGATGGAATAGACTCGTTGAACTTGCACTATCTCTTAAACTACTTTGAGTATTTTCATTCGGTAAAGTCTCCCTACATCTGTGAAACCAGGGCTATTAGAATATATAAAAATATTGTAAATAAATTAATGAGGTATATTGAAAAACCTGGTCGGATTGGACCGATGTCGGCAAAAATACTACTGTAAAACGGATGGAATAGACTCGTTGAACTGGTACTATCTCTTAAACTACTTTGAGTATTTTCATTCGGTAAAGTTTCCCAAAATATGTAAATCCAGGGCTATTAGAATATATTAAAATATTGGAAATAAATTAATGAGGTATATTGAAAAACATGGCCGGAATGGACCGAGCTCGACAAAAATACTACTGTAAAACGGATGGAATAGACTCATTGAACTGGCACTATCTCCTCAAATACTTTGAGTATTTTGATTTGGTGAACTTTTTCCACATCTGTGAAACCAGGGCTATTAGATTATATAAAAATATTGGAAATAAATTAATGCAGTATACTGAAAAATATGATCGAAATGGACCGAAGTCATCAAAAATACTACTCTAAAAGGGATGGAATAGACTCGTTGAACTGGCACTATCTCTTAAACTACTTCGAGTATTTTCATTCGGAAAAGTTTTCCCACATTTGTGAAACCAGGACTATTAGAATATATAAAAATATTGGAAATAAGTTAATGAGGTATATTGAAAAACTTGGTCGGAATGGACCGAAGTCGTATAAAATACTACTGTAAAACGGATGGAATAGACTCGTTGAACTTGCACTATCTCTTAAACTACTTTGAGTATTTTCATTCGGTAAAGTGTCCGCACATCTGTGAAAACAGGGCTATTAGAATATATAAAAATATTGGATATACAATAATGTGGTATATTGAAAAACTTGGTCGGAATGGACCGAAGTCAACAAAAATACTACTGTAAAACGGATGGAATAGACTCGTTGAACTGGTACTATCTCTTAAACTACTTTGAGTATTTTCATTCCGTAAGGTTTCCGCACATCTGTGAAACCAGGGCTATTAGAATATATAAAAATATTGGAAATAGAAAAATGAGGTATATTGAAAAACCTGGTCGGATTGGACCGATGTCGGCAAAAATACTACTGTAAAACGGATGGAATAGACTCGTTGAACTGGCACTATCTCTTAAACTACTTTGAGTATTTTCATTCGGTAAAGTTTCCCAAAATATGTAAATCCAGGGCTATTGGAATATATAAAAATATTGGAAATAAATTAATGAGGTATATTGAAAAACCTGGCCGGAATGGACCGAGCTCGACAAAAATACTACTGTAAAACGGATGGAATAGACTCATTGAACTGGCACTATCTCCTCAAATACTTTGAGTATTTTGATTTGGTGAACTTTTTCCACATCTGTGAAACCAGGGCTATTAGATTATATAAAAATATTGGAAATAAATTAATGCGGTATATTGAAAAACCTGGTCGAAATGGACCGAAGTCGGCAAAAATACTACTGTAAAACGGATGGAATAGACTCGTTAAACTGGTACTATCTCTTAAACTACTTTGAGTATTTTCATTGGGTAAAGTTTCCGCACATCTGTGAAACCAGGGCTATTAGAATATATAAAAATATTGGAAATAAATTAATGCGGTATATTCAAAAACCTGGTCGAAATGGACCGAAGTCGGCAAATATACTACTGTAAAACGGATGGAATAGACTCGTTGAACTGGGACAATCTCCTCAAATGCTTTGAGTATTTTCCTTGGGTAAAGTTTCCACACATCTGTGAAACCAAGGCTATTAGAATATATAAAAATATTGGAAATAAATCAATGTGGTATATTGAAAAACCTGGTCGAAATGGACCGAAGTCGGAAAATATACTACTATAAAACGGATGGAATAGACTCGTTGAACTGGCACTATCTCTTAAACTACTTTGAGTATTTTCATTCAGTAAAGTTTTCCCACATCTGTGAAACCAGGGCTATTACAATATATAAAAATATTGGAAATAAAATAATGAGGTATATTGAAAAACCTGGCCGGAATGGACCGAGCTCGACAAAAATACTACTCTAAACGGATGGAATAGACTCGTTGAACTGGCACTATCTCCTCAAATACTTTGAGTATTTTCATTCGGTAAAGTTTCCGTACATCTGTGAAACCAGGGCTATTAGAATATATAAAGATGTTGGAAATAAATTATTGAGGTATATTGAAAAACCTGGTCGAAATGGACCGAAGTCGGCAAAAAGACTACTGTAAAATGGATGGAATAGACTCGTTGAACTGGCAATATCTCTTGCACTACTTTGAGTATTTTCATTGGGTAAAGTTTCCCGAAATCTGTACAACAAGAGCTATTAGAATATATAAAAATGTTGGAAATAAATTAATGAGGTATATTGAAAAACCTGGCCGGAATGGACCGAGCTCGAGAAAAATACTACTCTAAAACGGATAGAATAGACTCGTTGAACTGGCACTATCTTCTCAAATACTTTGAGTATTTTCATTTGGTGAACTTTTTCCACATCTGTTAAGCCAGGGCTATTAGATTATATAAAAATATTGGAAATAAATTAATGAGGTATATTGAAAAATCTGGTCGAAATGGACAGAACTCGGCAAAAATACTACTGTAAAAAGGATGGAATAGACTCGTTGAACTGGCACTATCTCTTAAACTACTTTGAGTATTTTCATTCGGTAAAGTTTTCCCACATCTGTGAAACCAGGGCTATGGGAATATATAAAAATATTGGAAATAAAATAATGAGGTATATTGAAAAACCTGGCAGGAATGGACCGAGCTCGACAAAAATACTACTCTAAAACGGATGGAATAGACTCGTTGAACTGGCACTATCTCCTCAAATACTTTGAGTATTTTCATTCGGTAAAGTTTCCGTACATCTGTGAAACCAGGGCTATTAGAATATATAACGATTTTGGAAATAAATTAATGAGGTATATTGAAAAACCTGGTCGAAATGGACCGAAGTCGGCAAAAATACTACTGTAAAATGAATGGAATAGACTCGTTGAACTGGCAATATCTCTTGAACTACTTTGAGTATTTTCATTGGGTAAAGTTTCCCGAAATCTGTAAATCCAGAGCTATTAGAATATATAAAAATGTTGGAAATAAATTAATGAGGTATATTGAAAAACCTGGCCGGAATGGACCGAGCTCGACAAAAATACTACTCTAAAACGGATAGAATAGACTCGTTGAACTGGCACTATCTTCTCAAATACTTTGAGTATTTTCATTTGGTAAACTTTTTCCACATCTGTTAAACCAGGGCTATTAGATTATATAAAAAAATTGGAAATAAATTAATGCGGCATATTGAAAAACCTGGTCGAAATGGACAGAACTCGGCAAAAATACTACTCTAAAACGGATGGAATAGACTCGTTGAACTGGCACTATCTCTTAAACTACTTTGAGTATTTTCATTGGGTAAAGTTTCCGCACATCTGTGAAAACAGGGTATTAAAATATATAATATTGGATATAAAATAATGTGGTATATTGAAAAACTTGGTCGCAATGGACTGAAGTCAACAAAAATACTACTGTAAAACGGATGGAATAGACTCGTTGAACTGGCACTATCTCTTAAACTACTCTAAGTATTTTCATTCGGTAAAATTTCCCCACATCTGTGAAAACAGGGCTATTAGAATAAATAATATTGGAAATAAATTAATGAGGTATATTGAAAAACCTGGTTGGAATGGACCGAAGTCGACAAAAATACTACTCTAAAACGGATGGAATAGACTCGTTGAACTGGCACAATCTCCTCAAATGCTTTGAGTATTTTCATTCGGTAAAGTTTCCGCATATCTGCGAAACCAGGGATATTAGAATATATAAAAATATTGGAAATAAATTAATGCGGTATATTGAAAAACCTGGTTGAAATGGACCGAAGTCGGCAAAAATACTACTGTAAAACGGATGGAATAGACTCGTTGAAGTGGCACTATCTCTTCAACTACTTTGAGTATTTTCATTCGGTAAAGTCTTCCCACATCTGTGAAACCAGGGCTATTCGAATATATAAAAATATTGGAAATAAATTAATGCAGTATATTCAAAAACCTGGTCGAAATGGACCGAAGTCGGCAAAGATACCACTGTAAAACGGATGGAATAGACTCGTTGAACTGGCACTATCTCTTAAACTAGTTTGAGTATTTTCATTCGGTAAAGTTTACGCACATCTGTGAAAACAGGGTATTAGAATATATAAAAATATTGGATATAGAATAATGTGGTATATTGAAAAACTTGGTCGGAATGGACCGAAGTCGACAAAAATACTACTGTAAAACGGATGGAATAGACTCGTTGAACTGGCACAATCTCCTCAAATGCTTTAAGTATTTTCATTGGGTAAAGTTTCCGCACATCTGTGAAACCAAGGCTATTAGAATATATAAAAATATTGGAAATAAATTAATGTGGTATATTGAAAAACCTGGTCGAAATAGACCGAAGTCGGCAAAAATACTACTGTAAAACGGATGGAATAGACTCGTTGAACTGGCACTATCTCTTAAACGTATTTGAGTATTTTCATTTGGTAAAGTCTTCCCACATCTGTGAAACCAGGGCTATGAGAATATATAAAAATATTGGAAATAAATTATTGCGGTATATTGAAAAACCTGATCGAAATGGACCGAAGTCGGCAAATATACTACTGTAAAACGGATGGAATAGACTCGTTGAACTGTCACTATCTCTTAAACTACTTTGAGTATTTTCATTCGGTAAAGTTTTCCCACATCTGTGAAACCAGGGCTATTAGAATATATATAAATATTGGAAATAAAATAATGAGGTATATTGAAAAACCTTGCCGGAATGGACCGAGCTCGACAAAAATACTACTCTAAAACGGATGGAATAGACTCGTTAAACTGGTACTATCTCTTAAACTACTTTGAGTATTTTCATTGGGTAAAGTTTCCGCACATCTGTGAAAACAGGGTATTAAAATATATAATATTGGATATAAAATAATGTGGTATATTGAAAAACTTGGTCGCAATGGACTGAAGTCAACAAAAATACTACTGTAAAACGGATGGAATAGACTCGTTGAACTGGCACTATCTCTTAAACTACTTTAAGTATTTTCATTCGGTAAAATTTCCCCACATCTGTGAAAACAGGGCTATTAAAATAAATAATATTGGAAATAAATTAATGAGGTATATTGAAAAACCTGGTTGGAATGGACCGAAGTCGACAAAAATACTACTCTAAAACGGATGGAATAGACTCGTTGAACTGGCACAATCTCCTCAAATGCTTTGAGTATTTTCATTCGGTAAAGTTTCCGCATATCTGCGAAATCAGGGATATTAAAATATATAAAAATATTGGAAATAAATTAATGCGGTATATTGAAAAACCTTGTTGAAATGGACCGAAGTCGGCAAAAATACTACTGTAAAACGGATGGAATAGACTCGTTGAAGTGGCACTATCTCTTCAACTACTTTGAGTATTTTCATTCGGTAAAGTCTTCCCACATCTGTGAAACCAGGGCTATTCGAATATATAAAAATATTGGAAATAAATTAATGCAGTATATTCAAAAACCTGGTCGAAATGGACCGAAGTCGGCAAAGATACCACTGTAAAACGGATGGAATAGACTCGTTGAACTGGCACTATCTCTTAAACTAGTTTGAGTATTTTCATTCGGTAAAGTTTACGCACATCTGTGAAAACAGGGTATTAGAATATATAAAAATATTGGATATAGAATAATGTGGTATATTGAAAAACTTGGTCGGAATGGACCGAAGTCGACAAAAATACTACTGTAAAACGGATGGAATAGACTCATTGAACTGGCACTATCTCCTCAAATGCTTTGAGTATTTTGATTTGGTGAATTTTTTCCACATCTGTGAAACCAGGGCTATTAGATTATATAAAAATATTGGAAATAAATTAATGCGGTATATTGAAAAACCTGGTCGAAATGGACCGAAGTCGGCAAAAATACTACTGTAAAACGGATGGAATAGACTCGTTAAACTGGTACTATCTCTTAAACTACTTTGAGTATTTTCATTGGGTAAAGTTTCCGCACATCTGTGAAACCAGGGCTATTAGAATATATAAAAATATTGGAAATAAATTAATGCGGTATATTCAAAAACCTGGTCGAAATGGACCGAAGTCGGCAAATATACTACTGTAAAACGGATGGAATAGACTCGTTGAACTGGGACAATCTCCTCAAATGCTTTGAGTATTTTCCTTGGGTAAAGTTTCCACACATCTGTGAAACCAAGGCTATTAGAATATATAAAAATATTGGAAATAAATCAATGTGGTATATTGAAAAACCTGGTCGAAATGGACCGAAGTCGGAAAATATACTACTATAAAACGGATGGAATAGACTCGTTGAACTGGCACTATCTCTTAAACTACTTTGAGTATTTTCATTCAGTAAAGTTTTCCCACATCTGTGAAACCAGGGCTATTACAATATATAAAAATATTGGAAATAAAATAATGAGGTATATTGAAAAACCTGGCCGGAATGGACCGAGCTCGACAAAAATACTACTCTAAACGGATGGAATAGACTCGTTGAACTGGCAATATCTCCTCAAATACTTTGAGTATTTTCATTCGGTAAAGTTTCCGTACATCTGTGAAACCAGGGCTATTAGAATATATAAAGATGTTGGAAATAAATTATTGAGGTATATTGAAAAACCTGGTCGAAATGGACCGAAGTCGGCAAAAAGACTACTGTAAAATGGATGGAATAGACTCGTTGAACTGGCAATATCTCTTGCACTACTTTGAGTATTTTCATTGGGTAAAGTTTCCCGAAATCTGTACAACAAGAGCTATTAGAATATATAAAAATGTTGGAAATAAATTAATGAGGTATATTGAAAAACCTGGCCGGAATGGACCGAGCTCGAGAAAAATACTACTCTAAAACGGATAGAATAGACTCGTTGAACTGGCACTATCTTCTCAAATACTTTGAGTATTTTCATTTGGTGAACTTTTTCCACATCTGTTAAGCCAGGGCTATTAGATTATATAAAAATATTGGAAATAAATTAATGAGGTATATTGAAAAATCTGGTCGAAATGGACAGAACTCGGCAAAAATACTACTGTAAAAAGGATGGAATAGACTCGTTGAACTGGCACTATCTCTTAAACTACTTTGAGTATTTTCATTCGGTAAAGTTTTCCCACATCTGTGAAACCAGGGCTATGGGAATATATAAAAATATTGGAAATAAAATAATGAGGTATATTGAAAAACCTGGCAGGAATGGACCGAGCTCGACAAAAATACTACTCTAAAACGGATGGAATAGACTCGTTGAACTGGCACTATCTCCTCAAATACTTTGAGTATTTTCATTCGGTAAAGTTTCCGTACATCTGTGAAACCAGGGCTATTAGAATATATAACGATTTTGGAAATAAATTAATGAGGTATATTGAAAAACCTGGTCGAAATGGACCGAAGTCGGCAAAAATACTACTGTAAAATGAATGGAATAGACTCGTTGAACTGGCAATATCTCTTGAACTACTTTGAGTATTTTCATTGGGTAAAGTTTCCCGAAATCTGTAAATCCAGAGCTATTAGAATATATAAAAATGTTGGAAATAAATTAATGAGGTATATTGAAAAACCTGGCCGGAATGGACCGAGCTCGACAAAAATACTACTCTAAAACGGATAGAATAGACTCGTTGAACTGGCACTATCTTCTCAAATACTTTGAGTATTTTCATTTGGTAAACTTTTTCCACATCTGTTAAACCAGGGCTATTAGATTATATAAAAAAATTGGAAATAAATTAATGCGGCATATTGAAAAACCTGGTCGAAATGGACAGAACTCGGCAAAAATACTACTCTAAAACGGATGGAATAGACTCGTTGAACTGGCACTATCTCTTAAACTACTTTGAGTATTTTCATTGGGTAAAGTTTCCGCACATCTGTGAAAACAGGGTATTAAAATATATAATATTGGATATAAAATAATGTGGTATATTGAAAAACTTGGTCGCAATGGACTGAAGTCAACAAAAATACTACTGTAAAACGGATGGAATAGACTCGTTGAACTGGCACTATCTCTTAAACTACTTTAAGTATTTTCATTCGGTAAAATTTCCCCACATCTGTGAAAACAGGGCTATTAGAATAAATAATATTGGAAATAAATTAATGAGGTATATTGAAAAACCTGGTTGGAATGGACCGAAGTCGACAAAAATACTACTCTAAAACGGATGGAATAGACTCGTTGAACTGGCACAATCTCCTCAAATGCTTTGAGTATTTTCATTCGGTAAAGTTTCCGCATATCTGCGAAACCAGGGATATTAGAATATATAAAAATATTGGAAATAAATTAATGCGGTATATTGAAAAACCTGGTTGAAATGGACCGAAGTCGGCAAAAATACTACTGTAAAACGGATGGAATAGACTCGTTGAAGTGGCACTATCTCTTCAACTACTTTGAGTATTTTCATTCGGTAAAGTCTTCCCACATCTGTGAAACCAGGGCTATTCGAATATATAAAAATATTGGAAATAAATTAATGCAGTATATTCAAAAACCTGGTCGAAATGGACCGAAGTCGGCAAAGATACCACTGTAAAACGGATGGAATAGACTCGTTGAACTGGCACTATCTCTTAAACTAGTTTGAGTATTTTCATTCGGTAAAGTTTACGCACATCTGTGAAAACAGGGTATTAGAATATATAAAAATATTGGATATAGAATAATGTGGTATATTGAAAAACTTGGTCGGAATGGACCGAAGTCGACAAAAATACTACTGTAAAACGGATGGAATAGACTCGTTGAACTGGCACAATCTCCTCAAATGCTTTGAGTATTTTCATTCGGTAAAGTTTCCGCACATCTGTGAAACCAGGGCTATTAAAATATATAAAAATATTGGAAATAAACTAATGCGGTATATTGAAAAACCTGGTCGAAATAGACCGAAGTTGGCAAAAATACTACTGTAAAACGGATGGAATAGACTCGTTGAACTGGCACTATCTCTTAAACGTATTTGAGTATTTTCATTTGGTAAAGTCTTCCCACATCTGTGAAACCAGGGCTATGAGAATATATAAAAATATTGGAAATAAATTATTGCGGTATATTGAAAAACCTGATCGAAATGGACCGAAGTCGGCAAATATACTACTGTAAAACGGATGGAATAGACTCGTTGAACTGTCACTATCTCTTAAACTACTTTGAGTATTTTCATTCGGTAAAGTTTTCCCACATCTGTGAAACCAGGGCTATTAGAATATATATAAATATTGGAAATAAAATAATGAGGTATATTGAAAAACCTTGCCGGAATGGACCGAGCTCGACAAAAATACTACTCTAAAACGGATGGAATAGACTCGTTAAACTGGTACTATCTCTTAAACTACTTTGAGTATTTTCATTCGGTAAAGTTTCCGCACATCTGTGAAACCAGGGCTATTAAAATATATAAAGATTTTGGAAATAAATTAATGAGGTATATTGAAAAACCTGGTCGAAATGGACCGAAGTCGGCAAAAATACTACTGTAAAATGGATGGAATAGACTCGTTGAACTGGCAATATCTCTTGAACTACTTTGAGTATTTTCATTGGGTAAAGTTTCCCGAAGTCTGTAAATCCAGAGCTATTAGAATATATAAAAATGTTGGAAATAAATTAATGAGGTATATTGAAAAACCTGGCCGGAATGGACCGAGCTCGAGAAAAATACTACTCTAAAACGGATAGAATAGACTCGTTGAACTGGCACTATCTTCTCAAATACTTTGAGTATTTTCATTTGGTGAACTTTTTCCACATCTGTTAAACAAGGGCTATTAGATTATATAAAAATATTAGAAATAAATTAATGCGGCATATTGAAAAACCTGGTCGAAATGGACATAACTCGGCAAAAATACTACTCTAAAACGGATGGAATAGACTCGTTGAACTGGCACTATCTCTTAAACTAGTTTGAGTATTTTCATTGGGTAAAGTTTCCGCACATCTGTGAAAACAGGGTATTAAAATATATAATATTGGATATAAAATAATGTGGTATATTGAAAAACTTGGTCGCAATGGACTGAAGTCAACAAAAATACTACTGTAAAACGGATGGAATAGACTCGTTGAACTGGCACTATCTCTTAAACTACTTTAAGTATTTTCATTCGGTAAAATTTCCCCACATCTGTGAAAACAGGGCTATTAGAATAAATAATATTGGAAATAAATTAATGAGGTATATTGAAAAACCTGGTTGGAATGGACCGAAGTCGACAAAAATACTACTCTAAAACGGATGGAATAGACTCGTTGAACTGGCACAATCTCCTCAAATGCTTTGAGTATTTTCATTCGGTAAAGTTTCCGCATATCTACGAAACCAGGGCTATTAGAATATATAAAAATATTGGAAATAAATTAATGCGGTATATTGAAAAACCCGGTTGAAATGGACCGAAGTCGGCAAAAATACTACTGTAAAACGGATGGAATAGACTCGTTGAAGTGGCACTATCTCTTCAACTACTTTGAGTATTTTCATTCGGTAAAGTCTTCCCACATCTGTGAAACCAGGGCTATTCGAATATATAAAAATATTGGAAATAAATTAATGCAATATATTGAAAAACCTGGTCGAAATGGACCGAAGTCGGCAAAGATACCACTGTAAAACGGATGGAATAGACTCGTTGAACTGGCACTATCTCTTAAACTAGTTTGAGTATTTTCATTCGGTAAAGTTTCCGCACATCTGTGAAAACAGGGTATTAGAATATATAAAAATATTGGAAATAAATTAATGTGGTATATTGAAAAACCTGGTCGAAATAGACCGAAGTCGGCAAAAATACTACTGTAAAACGGATGGAATAGACTCGTTGAACTGGCACTATCTCTTAAACGTATTTGAGTATTTTCATTTGGTAAAGTCTTCCCACATCTGTAAAACCAGGGCTATGAGAATATATAAAAATATTGGAAATAAATTATTGCGGTATATTGAAAAACCTGATCGTAATGGACCGAAGTCGGCAAATATACTACTGTAAAACGGATGGAATAGACTCGTTGAACTGGCACTATCTCTTAAACTACTTTGAGTATTTTCATTCGGTAAAGTTTTCCCACATCTGTGAAACCAGGGCTATTAGAATATATATAAATATTGGAAATAAAATAATGAGGTATATTGAAAAACCTTGCCGGAATGGACCGAGCTCGACAAAAATACTACTCTAAAACGGATGGAATAGACTCGTTGAACTGGCACTATCTCCATAAATACTTTGAGTATTTTCATTGGGTAAAGTTTCCCGAAATCTGTAAAACGAGAGCTATTAGAATATATAAAAATGTTGGAAATAAATTAATGAGGTATATTGAAAAACGTCGCCGGAATCGACCGAGCTCTACAAAAATACTACTCTAAAACGGATAAAATAGACTCGTTGAACTGGCACTATCTTCTCAAATACTTTGAGTATTTTCATTTGGAAAACTTTTTCCACATCTGTTAAACGAGGGCTATTAGATTATATAAAAATATTAGAAATAAATTAATGCGGTATATTGAAAAACCTGGTCGAAATGGACCGAAGTCGGCAAAAATACTACTGTAAAACGGATGTAATAGACTCGTTGAACTGGTACTATCTCTTAAACGTATTTGAGTATTTTCATTCGGTAAAGTTTTCCCACATCTATGAAACCAGGGCTATTCGAATATATAAAAATATTGGAAATAAACTAATGCGGTATATTGAAAAAACTGGTCGAAATAGACCGAAGTCGGCAAAAATACTACTGGAAAATGGATGGAATAGACTCGTTGAACTGGCACTATCTCTTAAACTACTTTGAGTATTTTCATTCGGTAAAGTTTCCGCACATCTGTGAAAACAGGGTATTAGAATATATAAAAATATTGGATATAAAATAATGTGGTATATTGAAAAACTTGGTCGCAATGGACTGAAGTCGACAAAAATACTACTCTAAAACGGATGGAATAGACTCGTTGAACTGGCACTATCTCTTAAACTCCTTTGAGTATTTTCATTCGGTAAAGTTTCCGCACATCTGTGAAAACATGGCTATTAGAATATATAAATATATTGGATATAAAATAATGTGGTATATTGAAAAACTTCGTCGGAATGAACCGAAGTCAACAAAAATACTACTGTAAAACGGATGGAATAGACTCGTTGAACTGGCACTATCTCTTAAACTACTTTGAGTATTTTCATTCGGTAAAGTTTCCGCACACCTGTGAAAAAAGGGCTATTAGAATATATAAAAATATTGGAAATAAATTAATGAGGTATATTGAAAAACCTGGCCGGAATGGACCGAGCTCGACATAAATACTACTCTAAAACGGATGGAATAGACTCGTTGAACTGGCACTATCTCCTCAAATACTTTGAGTATTTTTATTTGGTAAACTTTTTTAACATCTGTGAAACCAGGGCTATTCGATTATATAAAAATATTGGAAATAAATTAATGTGGTATATTGAAAAACCTGGTCGGAATGGACCGAAGTCGGGAAAAATACTACTGTAAAAGGGATTGAATAGACTCGTTGAACTGGCACTATTTCTTAAACTACTATGAGTATTTTCATTCGGTAAAGTTTCCGCACATCTGTGAAAACAGGGCTATTAGAATATATAAAAATATTGAAAATAAAATAATGAAGTATATTGAAAAACCTGGTCGGATTGGACCGAAGTCGGCAAAAAATACTACTGTAAAACGGATGGAATAGACTCGTTGAACTGGCACTATTTCTTAAACTACTATGATTATTTTCATTCGGTAAAGTTTCTGCACATCTGTAAAAACAGGGCTATTAGAATATATAAAAATATTGAAAATAAAATAATGAGGTACATTGAAGAACCTGGTCGGATTGGACCGAAGTCGACAAAAAATACTACTGTAAATCGGATGGAATAGACTCGTTGAACTGGCACTATCTCTTAAACTACTTTGAGTATTTTCATTCGGTAAAGTTTCCGCACATCTGTGAAACCAGGGCTATTAGAATATATAAAAATATTGGAAATAAATTAATGAGGTATTTTTAAAAACCTGGTCGGATTGAACCGAAGTCGAGAAAAACACAATTTTAAAACGAATGGAATAGACTCGTTGAACTGGCACTATCTCTTAAACTACTTTGAGTATCTTCATTCGGTAAAATTTCCCCAAATTTGTAAAACGAAGGCTATTAGAGTATATAAAAATATTCTAAATAAATTAATGAGGTATATTGAGAAACCTGGTCGGAATGGACCGAAGTCGACAAAAATACTACTCTAAAACGGATGGAATAGAGTCGTTGAACTGGCACTATCTCCTCAAATGCTTTGAGTATTTTCATTCGGTAAAGTTTCCGCACATCTGTGAAACCAGGGCTATTAGAATATATAAAAATATTGGAAATAAATTAATGAGGTATATTGAAAAACCTGGTCGAATTGGACCGAAGTCGGCAAAAATACTACTCTGAAACGGATGGAATAGACTGGTTGAACTGGCACTATCTCTTAAACTACTTTGAGTATCTTCATTCGATAAAATTTCCCCAAATTTGTAAAACAAGGGCTATTAGAGTATATAAAAATATTGGAAATAAATTAATGAGGTATATTGAAAAACCTGGTCGGAATGGACCGAAGTCGACAAAAATACTACTCTAAAACGGATGGAATAGACTCGTTGAACTGGCACTATCTCTTTAACTACTATGAATATTTTCATTCGGTAAAGTTTCCGCACATCTGTGAAACATGGGCTATTCGAATATATAAAAATATTGGAAATAAATTAATGAGGTATATTGAAAAACCTAGTTGGAATGGACCGAAGTTGACAAAAATACTACTCTAAAACGGATGGAATAGACTCGTTGAACTGGCACTATCTCTTTAACTACTATGAGTATTTTCATTCGATAAAGTTTCCGCACATCTGTGAAACCAGGCCTATTAGAATATATAAAAATATTGAAAATAAAATAATGAGGTAAATTGAAAAACCTGGTCGGATCGGACTGAAGGCGACAAAAATACTACTGTTTAACGGATGGAATAGACTCGTTGAACTGGCATTATCTCTTAAACTACTATGATTATTTTCATTCGGTAAAGTTTCTGCACATCTGTAAAAACAGGGCTATTAGAATATATAAAAATATTGAAAATAAAATAATGAGGTACATTGAAAAACCTGGATGGATTGGACCGAAGTCGACAAAAAATACTACTGTAAAACGGATGGAATAGACTCGTTGAACTGGCACTATCTCTTAAACCACTATGATTATTTTCATTCGGTAAAGTTTCTGCACATCTGTAAAAACAGGGCTATTAGAATATATAAAAATATTGAAAATAAAATAATGAGGTACATTGAAAAACCTGGTTGGATTGGACCGAAGTCGACAAAAAATACTACTGTAAAACGGTTGGAATAGACTCGTTGAACTGGCACTATCTCTTAAAGTACTTTGAGTATTTTCATTCGGTAAAGTTTCCGCACATCTGTGAAAACAGGGCTATTAGAATATATAAAAATATTGGAAATAAATTAATGAGGTATTTTTAAAAACCTGGTCGGATTGGACCGAAGTCGAGAAAAACACAATTCTAAAACGAATGGAATAGACTCGTTGAACTGGCACTATCTCTTAAACTACTTTGAGTATCTTCATTCGGTAAAATTTCCCCAAATCTGTAAAACGAGGGCTATTAGAGTATATAAAAATATTCTAAATAAATTAATGAGGTATATTGAGAAACCTGGTCGGAATGGACCGAAGTCGACACAAATACTACTCTAAAACGGATGGAATAGAGTCGTTGAACTGGCACTATCTCCTCAAATGCTTTGAGAATTTTCATTCGGTCAAGTTTCCCCACATCTGTGAAACCAGGGCTATTAGAATATATAAAAATATTGGAAATAAATTAATGAGGTATATTGAAAAACCTGGTCGAATTGGACCGAAGTCGGCAAAAATACTACTCTAAAACGGATGGAATAGACTCGTTGAACTGGCACTATCTCTTAAACTACTTTGAGTATCTTCATTTGATAAAGTTTCCCCAAATCTGTAAAACAAGGGCTATTAGAGTATATAAAAATATTGGAAATAAATTAATGAGGTATATTGAAAAACCTGGTCGGAATGGACCGAAGTCGACAAAAAAATACTACTGTAAAACGGATGGAATAGACTCGTTGAACTGGCACTATCTCTTAAACTACTATGATTATTTTCATTCGGTAAAGTTTCTGCACATCTGTAAAAACAGGGCTATTAGAATATATAAAAATATTGAAAATAAAATAATGAGGTACATTGAAAAACCTGGTTGGATTGGACCGAAGTCGACAAAAAAATACTACTGTAAAACGGATGGAATAGACTCGTTGAACTGGCACTATCTCTTAAACCACTATGATTATTTTCATTCGGTAAAGTTTCTGCACATCTGTAAAAACAGGGCTATTAGAATATATAAAAATATTGGAAATAAAATAATGAGGTACATTGAAAAACCTGGTTGGATTGGACCGAAGTCGACAAAAAATACTACTGTAAAACGGATGGAATAGACTCGTTGAACTGGCACTATCTCTTAAACTACTTTGAGTATCTTCATTCGGTAAAGTTTCCGCACATCTGTGAAACCAGGGCTATTAGAATATATAAAAATATTGGAAATAAATTAATGAGGTATTTTGAAAAACCTGGTCGGATTGGACCGAAGTCTAGAAAAACACAATTGTAAAACGGATGGAATAGACTCGTTGAACTGGCACTCTCTCTTAAACTACTTTGAGTATTTTCATTCGGTAAAGTTTCCCCAAATCTGTAAAACCAGGGTATTAGAATATATAAAAATATTGGAAATAAATTAATGAGGTATTTTGAAAAACCTGGTCGGATTGGACCGAAGTCGAGAAAAACACAATTGTAAAACGGATGGAATAGACTCGTTGAACTGGCACTCTCTCTTAAACTACTTTGAGTATTTTCATTCGGTAAAGTTTCCCCAAATCTGTAAAACCAGGGTATTAGAATATATAAAAATATTGGAAATAAATTAATGAGGTATATTGAAAAACTTGGCCGGAATGGACCGAGCTCGACATAAATACTACTCTAAAACGGATGGAATAGAGTCGTTGAACTGGCACTATCTCCTCAAATACTTTGAGTATTTTTATTTGGTAAACTTTTTCCACATCTGTGAAACCAGGGCTATTAGATTATATAAAAATATTGGAAATAAATTAATGCGGTATATTGAAAAACCTGGTCGAAATGGACTGAAGTCGGCAAAAATACTACTGTAAAACGGATGGAATAGACTCGTTGAACTGGCACTATCTCTTAAACTACTATGAGTATTTTCATTCGGTAAAGTTTCCGCAGATCTGTGAAAACAGGGCTATTAGAATATATAAAAATATTGAAAATAAAATAATGAGGTATATTGAAAAACCTGGTCGGATTGGACCGAAGTCGACAAAAAATACTAGTGTAAAACGGATGGAATAGACTCGTTGAACTGGCACTATCTCTTAAAGGGAACGTATGGTGAAAAATCAAATTTTGATATGTGAAAACTGGTACCATGCAGACAACAAAATCTAGCATAGAAAAAATAATTGCTGCTGATAACGAGATTTAATCTATCATTTACACTGAAAACTGAGCTGAATGGGAGAATCTCTTATCATGGCGGCTGATGACGTGTATGCGGCAATTCATTACAACTGCTGTGCCTATAGCACTAAATGGGTTACAGAGTATCTATAATCTAAATGTCGGGAGTTCAAGCGAAATTTTGCACTGTGGTCAAAGGAAAAGGAATACATGTATCTACCTTTTAGCATCCCTGATCTCTCCCCCCCCCCCAAAAAAAAAAACTATGAACATTGTGCAATAATTGGATACATAACCTTGGAAATGAATCTTTTGTTTTTGAACGGCATTTTGAGAAAGAGTCTTTTAAAGAGGATATCAGGGTAAGTACCTGTTATATTTGCTTTTTACTCAGTAAATACTAATAATTCTTAATGTGTATAACCAGAGTTTATTTACAACAAACTTTTACTTATATAATAATTTTCTAATTTAATCTATCCTTATCCAGTGAACATTTTGTACAGCCTAAATATGAAGGGATGGGTAAACACTGCTTTTTAAATATTCAAAGTTAAATTAATATCTATTTAAGTTAAGATATTGGGATATACACCAAAACCTATTAAAAAGAAGATGCAGTAACTAAAATATTTGATGGCAGCAAGCCTAAGAAATAAGAGAAAATAGCTCAAAAAGATGAGGAAAAGCAGGATACATGTAATACTTTCAAAAATCATCACAGCACTAGCACATTTTGTATTATACTATTGTTTTTAAAGAAATTGAAAATGTACAAGTAAACAAATGAAGTATAGTATATATGAAGTATAGTATATATGAAGTAAGTATATATAATTAATTAGTCATTATTTTTCAGCTAATCCATTTTCTTTTGGAAACCAATGAAAACTCATATGCAGAACCTATTGACCAACCTGGACTATCAGCATCTAACGAAACAGGTAATTTGATGCACTTCTCTATTAAATGATTAACAAAGTTTTACAACCAAGGTCCTTTTAATTCCCCCTGTGCAGTTAATCTCTCAAGTCTTGACATTTACGTGGCAATTACTGCAGGGGTGTAGTGATAATCAACTGATTTGTGCTGTATACAGGTTCACATTGTAAGATTCTCTTGTAAACAGATGTACTAATAAATCAGAAAGAGAGAAAACTACTATGAAAAATAAACTCTTTGTTGTGTGAAATACATGTACATGTACATGCACTTTCATGAAAATTCATTACTAAAGTTATAAAGTAATGGTTTGATTTCATTTTTATATTTTCAGCTCAATGAAGACATGAATAGTGACAAAAATATCCCACTCTCAATCCACATTGAAGAATAAATCAACTTTGTGCAACATATACAGATATAATTGCCCAGTCATTGTCCATCATATGTGCTAAGGAATGTTCAAGTGAAGAATGAAGAAGTGAAGATAATGAACAATCTTGTATAAAGAATACAAAATTAAAAGTTTAAGAATTAAGAGAGTCGTTTTCATCAATTTATCCCAATGCACTAGTGTTTTCATTTGAAGCTGCTAATAATTCCTCTTCATTATAATCAGGCTCATATTGATATCCTTTGCAGTCAGACATGATCAGATGCTTTCACTGAGAGGCAATTGCCCGGTATACGTCATACACAGATGGGATTGTGGGAAATATCTTCAAGAGCGATAACTTTATCTTGCAAAATGGCAGCCTACAGCAGATGATTTGTAGCTATATTTAATAGCCGATTTCTACACAACAGATTACAATCAAATGGAAATAACCAGTGGACTTAATTACTAATTATTTAGTATTTGAAATGTGAAAATATTTTTTTATACCCTACGTTCCCTTTAAACTACTATGATTATTTTCATTCGGTAAAGTTTCCGCACATCTGTAAAAACAGGGCTATTAGAATATATAAAAATATTGAAAATAAAATAATGAGGTACATTGAAAAACCTGGTCGGATTGGACCGAAGTCGACAAAAAATACTACTGTAAAACGGATGGAATAGACTCGTTGAACTGGCACTATCTCTTAAACTACTTTGAGTATTTTCATTCGGTAAAGTTTCCGCATATCTGTGAAACCAGGGCTATTAGAATATATAAAAATATTGGAAATAAATTAATGAGGTATTTTGAAAAACCTGGTTGCATTGGACCGAAGTTGACAAAACACAATTGTAAAATGGATGGAATAGACTCGTTGAACTGGCACTATCTCCTCAAATACTTTGAGTATTTTCATTCGGTAAAGTTTCCGCACATCTGTGAAACGAGGGCGATTAAAATATATAAATATATTGGAAATAAAATAATGCGGTATATTGAAAAACCTGCTCGAAATGGACCGAAGTCGGCAAAAATACTACTGGAAAACGGATGGAATAGACTCGTTGAACTGACAATATCTCTTAAACTACTTTGAGTATCTTCATTCGATAAAATTTCACCAAATCTGTAACTCCAGGGCTATTAGAGTATGTAAAAATATTGGAAATAAATTAATGAGGTATATTGAAAAAACTGGTCGGAATGGACCGAAGTCGACAAAAATACTACTCTAAAACGGATGGAATGGACTCGTTGAACTGGCACTATCTCTTTAACTACTTTGAGTATTTTCATTCGGTAAAGTTTCCGCACATCTGTGAAACCAGGGCTATTAGAATATATAAAAATATTAGAAATAAATTAATGAGGTATATTGAAAAACCTGGTCGGAATGGACCGAAGTCGACAACAATATACCATAAAACGGATGGAATAGACTCGTTGAACTAGCACTATCTCTTTAACTAGTATGAGTATTTTCATTCGATAGTTTCCGCACATCTGTGAAACCAGACCTATTAGAATATATAAAAATATTGGAAATAAAATAATGAGGTATTTTGAAAAACCTGGTCGGATTGGACCGAAGTCGACAAAAACACAATTGTAAAACGGATGGAATAGACTCGTTGAACTGGCACTATCTCCTCAAATACTTTGAGTATTTTCATTCGGTAAAGTTTCCGCACATCTGTGAAACGAGGGCTATTAGAATATATAAAAATATTGCAAATAAAATAATGCGGTATATTGAAAAACCTGGTCGAAATCGACCGAAGTCGACAAAAAAACTACTGCAAAACGGATGGAATAGACTCGTTGAACTGGCACTATCTCTTAAACTACTTTGAGTATGTTAATTCGGTAAAATTTCCCCAAATTTGTAAAACCAGGGCTATTAGAGTATATAAAATATTGGAAATAAATTAATGAGGTATATTGACAAACCTGGTCGGAATGGACCGAAGTCGACAAAAATACTACTCTAAAACGGATGGAATAGAGTCGTTGAACTGGCACTATCTCCTCAAATGCTCTGAGTATTTTCATTCGGAAAAGTTTCCGCAAATCTTTGAAACCAGGGCTATTAAAATATATAAAAATATTGGAAATAAATTAATGCGGTATATTGAAAAACCTGGTGGAAATGGACCGAAGATGGAAAAAAATTCTGCTGTAAAACGGATGGAATAGAGTTGTTGAACTGGCACTATCTCTTAAACTACTTTCAGTATTTTCATTCGGTAAAGTTTTTCCACATCTGTAAAACCAGGGCTATTAGAATATATAAAAATATTGGAAATAAATTAATGCGGTATATTGAAAAACCTGGTCGAAATGGACCGAAGTCGGCAAAAATACTACTGTAAAACGGATGGAATGGACTCGTTGAACTGGCACTATCTCTTAAGCTACTTTGAGTATTTTCATTCGGTAAAGTTTCCCAAAATATATAAAACCAGTGCTATTAAAATATATAAACATATTGGAAATAAATTAATGAGTATATTGAAAAACCTGGTCGGAATGGACCGAGGTCGACAAAAATACTACTCTAAAACGGATGGAATAGACTCATTGAACTGGCACTATCTCCTCAAATACTTTGAGTATTTTCATTTGGTAAACTTTTTCCACATCTGTGAAACCAGGGCTATTAGATTATATAAAAATATTGGAAATGAATTAATGCGGTATATTGAAAAACCTGGTCGAAATGGACCGAAGTCGGCAAAAATACTACTCTAAAAGGTATGGAATAGACTCGTTGAACTGGCACTATCTCTTAAACTACTTTGAGTATTTTTATTCGGTAAAGTTTCCGAACATCTGTGAAACCAGGGCTATTAGAATATATAACAATATTGGAAATAAATTAATGAGGTATATTGAAAAACCTGGTCGGAATGGACCGAAGTCGACAAAAACACTACTCTAAAACGGATGGAATAGACTCGTTGAACTGGCACAATCTCCTCAAATGCTTTGAGTATTTTCATTCGGTAAAGTTTCCGCACATCTGTGAAAACAGGGATATTAGAATATATAAAAAAAATTGTAAATAAATTAATGCGGTATATTGAAAGACCTGGTCGAAATGGACCGAAGTCGGCAAAAATACTACTGTAAAACGGATGGAATAGACTCGTTGAACTGGCACTATCTCTTAAACTACTTTGAGTATTTTCATTCGGTAATGTTTTCCCACATCTGTGAAACCAGGACTATTAGAATATATAAAAATATTAGAAAGAAATTAATGAGGTATATTGAAAAACCTGGTCGGAATGGAACGAAGTGGACAAAAATACTACTGTAAAACGGATGGAATAGACTCGTTGAACTGGCACTCTCTCCTCTAATGCTTTGAGTATTTTCATTCGGTAAAGTTTCTGCACATATGTGATTCCAGAGCTATTAGAATATATAAAAATATTGGAAATAAATTAATGCGGTTTATTGAAAAACCTAGTCGGAATGGACCGAGCTCGACAAAAATACTACTGTAAAACGGATGGAATAGACTCGTTGAACTGGCACTATCTCTTAAACTATTTTGAGTATTTTCATTCGGTAAAGTTTTCCCACATCTGTGAAACCAGGACTAATGGAGTATATAAAAATATTGGATATAAAATAATGTGGTATATTGAAAAACCCGGTCGAAATGGACCGAAGTCGGGAAAAATACTACTGTAAAACGGGTGGAATAGACTCGTTGAACTGGCACTATCTACTCAAATGCTTTTAGTATTTTCATTCGATAAAGTTTCCGCACATCTGTGAAACCAGGGCTATTAGAATATATAAAAATATTGGAAGTAAATTAATGAGGTATATTGACAAACCTGGTCGAAATGGACCGAAGTCGCCAAAAATACTACTGTAAAACGGATGGAATAGACTCGTTGAACTGGCACTATCTCTTAAACTACTTTGAGTATTTTCATTCGGTAAAGTTTCCCATAATATGTAAAACCAGGGCTATTAGAATATATAAAAATATTGGAAGTAAATTAATGCGGTATATTGAAAAACCTGGTCGAAATGGACCGAAGTCGGCAAAAATACTACTGTAAAACGGATGGAATAGACTCGTTGAACTCGCACTATCTCTTAAACTACTTTGAGTATTTTCATTCGGTAAAGTTTTCCCACATCTGTGAAACCAGGACTAATAGAGTATATAAAAATATTGGATATAAAATAATGTGGTATATTGAAAAAGTTGGTCGGAATGGACAGATGTCTGCAAAAATACTACTGTAAAACGGATGGAATAGACTCGTTGAACTGGCACTATCCCCTCAAATGCTTTGAATATTTTCATTCGGTAAAGTTTCCGCACATCTGTGAAACCAGGGCTATTAGAATATATAAAAATATTGGAAATAAATTAATGCGGTATATTGAAAAACCTCATCGAAATGGACCGAAGTCGGCAAAAGTACTACTGTAAAACTGATGGAATAGACTCGTTGAACTGGAACTATCTCTTAAACTACTTTGAGTATTTTCATTCGGTAAAGTTTCCCCAAATATGTAAAAACAGGGCTATTAGAATATATAAAAATATTGCAAATAAATTAATGAGGTATATTGAAAAACCTGGTCGGAATGGACCGAAGTGGACAAAAATGTTACTCTAAAACGGATGGAATAGACTCGTTCAACTGGCACAATCTCCTCAAATGCTTTTAGTATTTTCATTCGATAAAGTTTCCGCACATCTGTGAAACCAGGGCTATTAGAATATATAAAAATATTGGAAATAAATTAATGCAGTATATTGAAAAACCTTGTCGAAATGCACCGAAGTCGGCAACAATACTACTGTAAAACGGATGGAATAGACTCGTTGAACTGGCACTCTCTCCTCTAATACTTTGAGTATTTTCATTTGGTAAAGTTTCCGCACATCTGTAAAACCAGGGTTATTAGAATATATAAAAATATTGGAACTAAATTAATGCGGTATATTGAAAAACCTGGTCGAAATGGACCGAAGTGGACAAAAATACTACTCTAAAACGGATGGAATAGACTCGTTGAAGTGACACCATCTCTTAAACTACTTTGAGTATTTTCATTCGGTAAAGTTTCCCCAAATCTGTAAAACCAGGGTTATTAGAATATATAAAAATATTGGAACTAAATTAATGCGGTATATTGAAAAACCTGGTCGAAATGGACCGAAGTGGACAAAAATACTACTCTAAAACGGATGGAATAGACTCGTTGAACTGGCACAATCTCCTTAAATGCGCTGAGTATTTTCATTCGGTAAAGTTTCCGCACATCTGTGGAAACAGGGCTATTAGAATATATAAAAATATTGGAAATAAATTAATGCAGTATATTGAAAAACCTGGTCGAAATGGACCGAAGTCGGGAAAAATACTACTGTAAAACGGATGGAATAGACTCGTTGAACTGGCACTATCTACTCAAATGCTTTTAGTATTTTCATTCGATAAAGTTTCCGCATATCTGTGAAACCAGGGCTATTAGAATATATAAAAATATTGGAAGTAAATTAATGAGGTATATTGACAAACCTGGTCGAAATGGACCGAAGTCGCCAAAAATACTACTGTAAAACGGATGGAATAGACTCGTTGAACTGGCACTATCTCTTAAACTACTTTGAGTATTTTCATTCGGTAAAGTTTCCCATAATATGTAAAACCAGGGCTATTAGAATATATAAAAATATTGGAAGTAAATTAATGCGGTATATTGAAAAACCTGGTCGGAATGGACCGAAGTGGACACAAATGTTACTCTAAAACGGATGGAATAGACTCGTTCAACTGGCACAATCTCCTCAAATGCTTTGAGTATTTTTATTCGGTAAAGTTTCCGCACATCTGTGAAACCAGGGCTATTAGAATATATAAAAATATTGGAAATAAATTAATGCGGTATATTGAAAAACCTTGTCGAAATGCACCGAAGTCGGCAACAATACTACTGTAAAACGGATGGAATAGACTCGTTGAACTGGCACTCTCTCCCCTAATACTTTGAGTATTTTCATTTGGTAAAGTTTCCGCACATCTGTAAAACCAGGGTTATTAGAATATATAAAAATATTGGAACTAAATTAATGCGGTATATTGAAAAACCTGGTCGAAATGGACCGAAGTGGACAAAAATACTACTCTAAAACGGATGGAATAGACTCGTTGAACTGGCACAATCTCCTTAAATGCGCTGAGTATTTTCATTCGGTAAAGTTTCCGCACATCTGTGGAAACAGGGCTATTAGAATATATAAAAATATTGGAAATAAATTAATGCAGTATATTGAAAAACCTGGTCGAAATGGACCGAAGTCGGGAAAAATACTACTGTAAAACGGGTGGAATAGACTCGTTGAACTGGCACTATCTACTCAAATGCTTTTAGTATTTTCATTCGATAAAGTTTCCGCACATCTGTGAAACCAGGGCTATTAGAATATATAAAAATATTGGAAGTAAATTAATGCGGTATATTGAAAAACCTGGTCGAAATGGACCGAAGTCGGCAAAAATACTACTGTAAAACGGATGGAATAGACTCGTTAAACTGGCACTATCTCTTAAACTGTTTTGAGTATTTTCATTCGATAAAGGTTCCGCACATCTGTGAAACCAGGGCTATTAGAATATATAAAAATATTGGAAGTAAATTAATGCGGTATATTGAAAAACCTGGTCGAAATGGACCGAAGTCGGCAAAAATACTACTGTAAAACGGATGGAATAGACTCGTTGAACTGGCACTATCTCTTAAACTACTTTGAGTATTTTCATTCGGTAAAGTTTCCCATAATATGTAAAACCAGGGCTATTAGAATATATAAAAATATTGGAAGTAAATTAATGCGGTATATTGAAAAACCTGGTCGAAATGGACCGAAGTCGGCAAAAATACTACTGTAAAACGGATGGAATAGACTCGTTAAACTGGCACTATCTCTTAAACTGTTTTGAGTATTTTCATTCGATAAAGGTTCCGCACATCTGTGAAACCAGGGCTATTAGAATATATAAAAATATTGGAAGTAAATTAATGCGGTATATTGAAAAACCTGGTCGAAATGGACCGAAGTCGGCAAAAATACTACTGTAAAACGGATGGAATAGACTCGTTGAACTCGAACTATCTCTTAAACTACTTCGAGTATTTTCATTCGGTAAAGTTTTCCCACATCTGTAAAACCAGGACTATTAGAATATATAAAAATATTAGAAGAAATTAATGAGGTATATTGAAAAACCTGGTCGGAATGGACCGAAGTCGACAAAAATACTACTGTAAAACGGATGGAATAGACTCGTTGAACTGGCACTCTCTCCTCTAAGGCTTTGAGTATTTTCATTCTGTAAAGTTTCCGCACATCTGTGAAACCTGGGCTATTAGAATATATAAAAATATTGGAAATAAATTAATGCAGTATATTGAAAAACCTGATCGGAATGGACCGAGCTCGACAAAAATACTACTGTAAAACGGATGGAATAGACTCGTTGAACTGGCACTATCTCTTAAACTACTTTGAGTATTTTCATTCGGTAAAGTTTTCCCACATCTGTGAAACCAGGACTAATAGAGTATATAAAAATATTGAATATAAAATAATGTGGTATATTGAAAAACTTGGTCGGAATGGACAGATGTCTGCAGAAATACTACTGTAAAACGGATGGAATAGACTCGTTGAACTGGCACTATCCCCTCAAATGCTTTGAATATTTTCATTCGGTAAAGTTTCCGCACATCTGTGAAACCAGGGCTATTAGAATATATAAAAATATTGGAACTAAATTAATGCGGTATATTGAAAAACCTGGTCGAAATGGACCGAAGTGGACAAAAATACTACTCTAAAACGGATGGAATAGACTCGTTGAACTGGCACAATCTCCTTAAATGCGCTGAGTATTTTCATTCGGTAAAGTTTCCGCACATCTGTGGAAACAGGGCTATTAGAATATATAAAAATATTGGAAATAAATTAATGTAGTATATTGAAAAACCTGGTCGAAATGGACCGAAGTCGGGAAAAATACTACTGTAAAACGGGTGGAATAGACTCGTTGAACTGGCACTATCTACTCAAATGCTTTTAGTATTTTCATTCGATAAAGTTTCCGCACATCTGTGAAACCAGGGCTATTAGAATATATAAAAATATTGGAAGTAAATTAATGAGGTATATTGAAAAACCTGGTCGAAATGGACCGAAGTCGCCAAAAATACTACTGTAAAACGGATGGAATAGACTCGTTGAACTGGCACTATCTCTTAAACTACTTTGAGTATTTTCATTCGGTAAAGTTTCCCATAATATGTAAAACCAGGGCTATTAGAATATATAAAAATATTGGAAGTAAATTAATGCGGTATATTGAAAAACCTGGTCGAAATGGACCGAAGTCGGCAAAAATACTACTGTAAAACGGATGGAATAGACTCGTTGAACTCGCACTATCTCTTAAACTACTTCGAGTATTTTCATTCGGTAAAGTTTTCCCACATCTGTAAAACCAGGACTATTAGAATATATAAAAATATTAGAAGAAATTAATGAGGTATATTGAAAAACCTGGTCGGAATGGACCGAAGTCGACAAAAATACTACTGTAAAACGGATGGAATAGACTCGTTGAACTGGCACTCTCTCCTCTAAGGCTTTGAGTATTTTCATTCTGTAAAGTTTCCGCACATCTGTGAAACCTGGGCTATTAGAATATATAAAAATATTGGTAATAAATTAATGCGGTATATTGAAAAACCTGATCGGAATGGACCGAGCTCGACAAAAATACTACTGTAAAACGGATGGAATAGACTCGTTGAACTGGCACTATCTCTTAAACTACTTTGAGTATTTTCATTCGGTAAAGTTTTCCCACATCTGTGAAACCAGGACTAATAGAGTATATAAAAATATTGAATATAAAATAATGCGGTATATTGAAAAACTTGGTCGGAATGGACAGATGTCTGCAGAAATACTACTGTAAAACGGATGGAATAGACTCGTTGAACTGGCACTATCCCCTCAAATGCTTTGAATATTTTCATTCGGTAAAGTTTCCGCACATCTGTGAAACCAGGGCTATTAGAATATATAAAAATATTGGAACTAAATTAATGCGGTATATTGAAAAACCTGGTCGAAATGGACCGAAGTGGACAAAAATACTACTCTAAAACGGATGGAATAGACTCGTTGAACTGGCACAATCTCCTTAAATGCGCTGAGTATTTTCATTCGGTAAAGTTTCCGCACATCTGTGGAAACAGGGCTATTAGAATATATAAAAATATTGGAAATAAATTAATGTAGTATATTGAAAAACCTGGTCGAAATGGACCGAAGTCGGGAAAAATACTACTGTAAAACGGGTGGAATAGACTCGTTGAACTGGCACTATCTACTCAAATGCTTTTAGTATTTTCATTCGATAAAGTTTCCGCACATCTGTGAAACCAGGGCTATTAGAATATATAAAAATATTGGAAGTAAATTAATGAGGTATATTGAAAAACCTGGTCGAAATGGACCGAAGTCGCCAAAAATACTACTGTAAAACGGATGGAATAGACTCGTTGAACTGGCACTATCTCTTAAACTACTTTGAGTATTTTCATTCGGTAAAGTTTCCCATAATATGTAAAACCAGGGCTATTAGAATATATAAAAATATTGGAAGTAAATTAATGCGGTATATTGAAAAACCTGGTCGAAATGGACCGAAGTCGGCAAAAATACTACTGTAAAACGGATGGAATAGACTCGTTGAACTCGCACTATCTCTTAAACTACTTCGAGTATTTTCATTCGGTAAAGTTTTCCCACATCTGTAAAACCAGGACTATTAGAATATATAAAAATATTAGAAGAAATTAATGAGGTATATTGAAAAACCTGGTCGGAATGGACCGAAGTCGACAAAAATACTACTGTAAAACGGATGGAATAGACTCGTTGAACTGGCACTCTCTCCTCTAAGGCTTTGAGTATTTTCATTCTGTAAAGTTTCCGCACATCTGTGAAACCTGGGCTATTAGAATATATAAAAATATTGGTAATAAATTAATGCGGTATATTGAAAAACCTGATCGGAATGGACCGAGCTCGACAAAAATACTACTGTAAAACGGATGGAATAGACTCGTTGAACTGGCACTATCTCTTAAACTACTTTGAGTATTTTCATTCGGTAAAGTTTTCCCACATCTGTGAAACCAGGACTAATAGAGTATATAAAAATATTGGATATAAAATAATGCGGTATATTGAAAAACTTGGTCGGAATGGACAGATGTCTGCAAAAATACTACTGTAAAACGGATGGAATAGACTCGTTGAACTGGCACTATCCCCTCAAATGCTTTGAATATTTTCATTCGGTAAAGTTTCCGCACATCTGTGAAACCAGGGCTATTAGAATATATAAAAATATTGGAAATAAATTAATGCGGTATATTGAAAAACCTCGTCGAAATGGACCGAAGTCGGCAAAAGTACTACTGCAAAACTGATGGAATAGACTCGTTGAACTGGAACTATCTCTTAAACTACTTTGAGTATTTTCATTCGGTAATGTTTCCCCAAATATGTAAAAACAGGGCTATTAGAATATATAAAAATATTGGAAATAAATTAATGAGGTATATTGAAAAACCTGGTCGGAATGGACCGAAGTGGACAAAAATGTTACTCTAAAACGGATGGAATAGACTCGTTCAACTGGCACAATCTCCTCAAATGCTTTGAGTATTTTTATTCGGTAAAGTTTCCGCACATCTGTGAAACCAGGGCTATTAGAATATATAAAAATATTGGAAATAAATTAATGCGGTATATTGAAAAACCTTGTCGAAATGCACCGAAGTCGGCAACAATACTACTGTAAAACGGATGGAATAGACTCGTTGAACTGGCACTCTCTCCCCTAATACTTTGAGTATTTTCATTTGGTAAAGTTTCCGCACATCTGTAAAACCAGGGTTATTAGAATATATAAAAATATTGGAACTAAATTAATGCGGTATATTGAAAAACCTGGTCGAAATGGACCGAAGTGGACAAAAATACTACTCTAAAACGGATGGAATAGACTCGTTGAACTGGCACAATCTCCTTAAATGCGCTGAGTATTTTCATTCGGTAAAGTTTCCGCACATCTGTGGAAACAGGGCTATTAGAATATATAAAAATATTGGAAATAAATTAATGCAGTATATTGAAAAACCTGGTCGAAATGGACCGAAGTCGGGAAAAATACTACTGTAAAACGGGTGGAATAGACTCGTTGAACTGGCACTATCTACTCAAATGCTTTTAGTATTTTCATTCGATAAAGTTTCCGCACATCTGTGAAACCAGGGCTATTAGAATATATAAAAATATTGGAAGTAAATTAATGCGGTATATTGAAAAACCTGGTCGAAATGGACCGAAGTCGCCAAAAATACTACTGTAAAACGGATGGAATAGACTCGTTGAACTGGCACTATCTCTTAAACTACTTTGAGTATTTTCATTCGGTAAAGTTTCCCATAATATGTAAAACCAGGGCTATTAGAATATATAAAAATATTGGAAGTAAATTAATGGGGTATATTGAAAAACCTGGTCGAAATGGACCGAAGTCGGCAAAAATACTACTGTAAAACGGATGGAATAGACTCGTTAAACTGGCACTATCTCTTAAACTGTTTTGAGTATTTTCATTCGGTAAAGTTTCCGCACATCTGTGAAACCAGGGCTATTAGAATATATAAAAATATAAATATTGGAAATAAATTAATGAGGTATATTGAAAAACCTGGTCGAAATGGACCGAAGACGGCAAAAACACTACTGTGAAACGGATGGAATAGACTCGTTGAACTGGCACTATCTCCTCAAATACTTTGAGTATTTTCATTCGGTAAAGTTTCCGCACATCTCTGAAAGCAGGACTATTAGAATATATAAAAATATTGGAAATAAATTAATGAGGTATATTGAAAAACCTGGACGAAATGGACTGAAGTCAGCAAAAATACTACTGTGAAACGGATGGAATAGACTCGTTGAACTGTCACTATCTCTTTAAACTACTTTGAGTATTTTTATTCGGTAAAGTTTTCCTAAATCTGCGAAACCAGGGCTATTAGAATATATAAAAATATTGGACATAAATTTATGAGGTATTTTGGAAAACCTGTTCGGAATGGACCGAGCTCGACAAAAATACTACTGTAAAACGGATGGAATAGACTCGTTGAACTGGCACAATCTCCTTAAATGCGCTGAGTATTTTCATTCGGTAAAGTTCCCGCACATCTGTGAAACCAGGGCTATTAGAATATATAAAAATATTGGAAATAAATTAATGCAGTATATTGAAAAACCTGGTCGAAACGGACCGAAGTCGGCAAAAATACTACTCTAAAACGGATGGAATAGACTCGTTGAACTGGCACTATGTCTTAAACTACTTTGAGTATTTTCATTCGGTAAAGTTTCCGCACATGTGTGAAACCAGGGCTATTAGAATATATAAAAATAATGGAAATATATTAATGAGGTATATTGAAAAACCTGGTCGAAATTGACAGAAGTAGGCAAAAATACTACTGTAAAACGGATGGAATAGACTCGTTGAACTGGCACTATCTCTTAAACTACTTTGAGTATTTTCATTCGGTAAAGTTTCCGCACATGTGTGAAACCAGGGCTATTAGAATATATAAAAATATTGGAAATAAGTTAATGAGGTATATTGAAAAACCTGGTCGAAATGGACCGAAGACGGCAAAAACACTACTGTAAACGGATGGAATAGACTCGTTGAACTGGCATTATCTCCTCAAATACTTTGAGTATTTTCATTCGGTAAAGTTTCCGCACATCTCTGAAAGCAGGACTATTAGAATATATAAAAATATTGGAAATAAATTAATGAGGTATATTGAAAAACCTGGACGAAATGGACTGAAGTCAGCAAAAATACTACTGTGAAACGGATGGAATAGACTCGTTGAACTGTCACTATCTCTTAAACTACTTTGAGTATTTTTATTCGGTAAAGTTTCCCCAAATCAGCAATACCAGGGCTATTAGAATATATAAAAATATTGGAAATATATTAATGAGGTATATTGAAAAACCTGGTCGAAATAGACCGAAGTAGGCAAAAATACTACAGTAAAACGGATGGAATAGACTCGTTGAACTGGCACTATCTCTTAAACTACTTTGAGTATTTTCATTCGGTAAAGTTTTCCGCACATCTGTGAAAACAGGGCTATTAGAATATATAAAAATATTGGAAAGAAATTACTGCGGTATATTGAAAAACCTGGTCGAAATGGACCGAAGTCGGCAAAAATACTACTGTAAAACGGATGGAATAGACTCGTTGAACTGGCACAATGTCCTCAAATGCTTTGAGTATTTTCATTCGGTAAAGTTTCCGCACATCTGTGAAACCAGGCTATTAAAATATATAAAAATAATGGAAATAAATTAATGCGGTATATTGAAAAACCTGGTCGAAATGGACCGAAGTCGGCAAAAATACTACTCTAAAACGGATGGAATAGACTCGTTGAACTGGCACAATCTCCTTAAATGCGCTGAGTATTTTCATTCGGTAAAGTTTCCGCACATCTGTGGAAACAGGGCTATTAGAATATATAAAAATATTGGAAATAAATTAATGCAGTATATTGAAAAACCTGGTCGAAATGGACCGAAGTCGGGAAAAATACTACTGTAAAACGGGTGGAATAGACTCGTTGAACTGGCACTATCTACTCAAATGCTTTTAGTATTTTCATTCGATAAAGTTTCCGCACATCTGTGAAACCAGGGCTATTAGAATATATAAAAATATTGGAAGTAAATTAATGCGGTATATTGAAAAACCTGGTCGAAATGGACCGAAGTCGCCAAAAATACTACTGTAAAACGGATGGAATAGACTCGTTGAACTGGCACTATCTCTTAAACTACTTTGAGTATTTTCATTCGGTAAAGTTTCCCATAATATGTAAAACCAGGGCTATTAGAATATATAAAAATATTGGAAGTAAATTAATGGGGTATATTGAAAAACCTGGTCGAAATGGACCGAAGTCGGCAAAAATACTACTGTAAAACGGATGGAATAGACTCGTTAAACTGGCACTATCTCTTAAACTGTTTTGAGTATTTTCATTCGGTAAAGTTTCCGCACATCTGTGAAACCAGGGCTATTAGAATATATAAAAATATAAATATTGGAAATAAATTAATGAGGTATATTGAAAAACCTGGTCGAAATGGACCGAAGACGGCAAAAACACTACTGTGAAACGGATGGAATAGACTCGTTGAACTGGCACTATCTCCTCAAATACTTTGAGTATTTTCATTCGGTAAAGTTTCCGCACATCTCTGAAAGCAGGACTATTAGAATATATAAAAATATTGGAAATAAATTAATGAGGTATATTGAAAAACCTGGACGAAATGGACTGAAGTCAGCAAAAATACTACTGTGAAACGGATGGAATAGACTCGTTGAACTGTCACTATCTCTTAAACTACTTTGAGTATTTTTATTCGGTAAAGTTTTCCTAAATCTGCGAAACCAGGGCTATTAGAATATATAAAAATATTGGACATAAATTTATGAGGTATTTTGGAAAACCTGGTCGGAATGGACCGAGCTCGACAAAAATACTACTGTAAAACGGATGGAATAGACTCGTTGAACTGGCACAATCTCCTTAAATGCGCTGAGTATTTTCATTCGGTAAAGTTCCCGCACATCTGTGAAACCAGGGCTATTAGAATATATAAAAATATTGGAAATAAATTAATGCAGTATATTGAAAAACCTGGTCGAAACGGACCGAAGTCGGCAAAAATACTACTCTAAAACGGATGGAATAGACTCGTTGAACTGGCACTATGTCTTAAACTACTTTGAGTATTTTCATTCGGTAAAGTTTCCGCACATGTGTGAAACCAGGGCTATTAGAATATATAAAAATAATGGAAATATATTAATGAGGTATATTGAAAAACCTGGTCGAAATTGACAGAAGTAGGCAAAAATACTACTGTAAAACGGATGGAATAGACTCGTTGAACTGGCACTATCTCTTAAACTACTTTGAGTATTTTCATTCGGTAAAGTTTCCGCACATGTGTGAAACCAGGGCTATTAGAATATATAAAAATATTGGAAATAAGTTAATGAGGTATATTGAAAAACCTGGTCGAAATGGACCGAAGACGGCAAAAACACTACTGTAAACGGATGGAATAGACTCGTTGAACTGGCATTATCTCCTCAAATACTTTGAGTATTTTCATTCGGTAAAGTTTCCGCACATCTCTGAAAGCAGGACTATTAGAATATATAAAAATATTGGAAATAAATTAATGAGGTATATTGAAAAACCTGGACGAAATGGACTGAAGTCAGCAAAAATACTACTGTGAAACGGATGGAATAGACTCGTTGAACTGTCACTATCTCTTAAACTACTTTGAGTATTTTTATTCGGTAAAGTTTCCCCAAATCAGCAATACCAGGGCTATTAGAATATATAAAAATATTGGAAATATATTAATGAGGTATATTGAAAAACCTGGTCGAAATAGACCGAAGTAGGCAAAAATACTACAGTAAAACGGATGGAATAGACTCGTTGAACTGGCACTATCTCTTAAACTACTTTGAGTATTTTCATTCGGTAAAGTTTTCCGCACATCTGTGAAAACAGGGCTATTAGAATATATAAAAATATTGGAAAGAAATTACTGCGGTATATTGAAAAACCTGGTCGAAATGGACCGAAGTCGGCAAAAATACTACTGTAAAACGGATGGAATAGACTCGTTGAACTGGCACAATGTCCTCAAATGCTTTGAGTATTTTCATTCGGTAAAGTTTCCGCACATCTGTGAAACCAGGCTATTAAAATATATAAAAATAATGGAAATAAATTAATGCGGTATATTGAAAAACCTGGTCGAAATGGACCGAAGTCGGCAAAAATACTACTCTAAAACGGATGGAATAGACTCTTTGAACTGGCACTATCTCTTAACCCTTTCTCTACCGGCACATTTTAGAGGTTTTTAAAGACTAAATGACAGTAGTTTTAAATCGATTTAAATCTGCATGGATCACGATTTGGGGTAGGCATATGACATGTAATTTTGTTAGGAATTGGACAGGGAACAATTTCTTATAAAATTTGTCAATGTATCCCATGACCTCAAATAGGTCTACGGGGTCAAAGGTCATATAAGTGCACATTTTTGCAATCTTTTTTCTCTGAAATATATATATTACGACCCCTCTCACTAGATTAGAGTCAAAAATAGGAAATTCTAAATGTATGAGCTAATGTGCCTTTTAATATACTACAAAAAGAACAAAATCAAACTAATCAATTTTATTGACAAACAAATATTTTTGGTTGCTAAGTAACAACACTCATAGTACAATTTTGACCATAATTTGCCTTTCTGCATCCATTCGACACAATTTAAACGTAATTACAATCCATGATGATTAGTAAATGTCACATTATTTTAAAAATATAATCTTTAAATAGATCTTAATCATTTTAAAAGGTTTTTAACAAAAAATATAATCAAGAGAATTAAGATCAAAGGTCATCAAATGGAAACTTCGTACTTTATATACTTGTCCATCATTTTCTAATAATATGACGTTTTGCCATTATGTTCCATTAAATATAATAAGTATTGCAACATTAAAACAAAGATCTTTCAATTATTGTTAATCTAAAATAATCTATTTTTATTCAATTATATTTGGTTGCTAAGCAACAACACCTTATCAAATGTTATCAAAAAGTATTAACCATTTTTCCTCTCCAAGTTCAACATAAACGAATGTTCAAGTACTTACTTTCAATCACTAGATTCAAATGTACTTGCATCATATTTAACAAAAATGTTCTTATATTCAACCTCTTGAAACCTATTTCTAGACATAATTCTTGATAACGAGTTGTTCCGACAGGGGCATGCGTTGACCAATATCTGTCTATCGACTGGAACTTCACAGCAGGCGTGTATAAGATAATGCACAAAAATCTGGAAAAAAAGTATTTCTTAATGCAAGGTGAAGATAACGAACAGTGATCAATCTCATAACTCCTACAAACAATACAAAATAGATAGTTGGGCAAACACGGACCCCTGGACACACCAGAGGCGGGATTAGGTGCCTAGGAGGAGTAAGCATCCCCTGTTGACCGGTCACACCCGTCGTGAGCCCCATATCCTGATCACGTAAACGGAGTTATCCGCAGTCAAAATCAGTGTGCCAAGAACGGCTTAACAATCGGTATGAAACACGTCAGACAGCATTTGACCCAATGCGAGGTTGTATTGACGAACCAGATCGTTATAACGACCATAGAATTTGCGAAATGCTGACTTCAATCGAGACTGTTGAAATCCCTGTACCATCAACTTGTTTGTCAGTAGCTTACCTCGATTTAAAAACTGACTATACCCAGAACAAGCTCTTGCATATCGAATCAGTTGAGATATATAAACACCATATGCAGGTGATAATGGAATATTGCTACATAAATGTGGGAAGTTGACGATGGAGAAGCTGAAATCATCCCGTTTGTCATACAGTTGAGTTGTTAGTTTGCCGTTAATGTCTACTTTCAATAAAATATCTAAGTATGAAGCAGAAGTGGACGACTCTGTGGTGTCCTTTATTTCGAGCTCACAGGGATATATCAAATCGACATATGAATGAAAGATATCATTGTTAATAGACAAAACGTCATCGTTAATACTTAGTCCTAAATACTAATGTATTGTCAAAGCTTTTGAATACTCAAATTGGCTCTGTAAATGTTTTCGATAATCAAGGCCCTCTGAAAAGTATGCATTTAATTACTTATGAAATTTTATCAGAGGTAATTGTAGTACACATTTAATAAATGAGTTACATGTACATTCACAGCCAGATTAATTTTGGTAAAGGTAATCTTTTTACTATGCATTTTATTATTCTTTTGAAACTGGAAATCACTGCCACAATATCGGTTTTTAAAACTAGTAATACCTGTACAGTTCCTCTTCAGTGAGAGGCTGCAAACTTCCTTGGGAAGTATATGGCAACCCTTCCCCCTAGTTATGACTATCTCAGCATAATGGTTGGTGGCAACACAGATGGAGAAAACCAAATCTTCTGTCAAAGACAGCTTCATAAAATCTGCAGTTTTCCGAATAATAGAGTCCCATATCTGAAAGAAAATTGCAAATAAAAATAAAATCAGTATTGGCCACCATACCTTAAAACGTGTCATACCTTATAATTAGAAACTAATTAGAAATTGTCTCATTTTGTATGTATACGATCCCTAGTTATGCAGCAAAAAAAAAAAAAAAAAAAAAAAAAAAAAAACCCAGTAAAATGGTACACACATATCAGTGTACCATAATGCCATGATTCCAATTGTGAATGTATTATCTGGATTTATTTGAATGTTAATCACATTTATACTGATTAAACCCTAAATTCAACCTCAAAGAGTCATACGAACTGAAAGCCAGGTTGTCACCCCGAATGAAATGCCACAGTTCTGGGATCAGGTGTTCCTGTGTCCTCCACATCAGCATCCTTCCAATGCATGTCTGGATTTGTCAGTAGACTGTCGCTAGCGGATGATACCTGGAAACTTCCCACTAAATATTGGGATGTCAATACCCTTTTTAAAGAAGAAAAGAAACTACAATTAATAATTGTTGGTTTATGTTTAAAAAGCAAAATCTAAGTTTCACGGTAGCATGGAACAGTTTCGCACTTAAATTTATTCACTCAAATTTATTTAAAGATAAGGTAAGGGATTGCATACATGTGTTAGAAATGAATCGAATATTTTATTATACATTGCGAGAGTAGCAGAGTGGATAATGAAAAAAAAATATGTATCATGTAGGTATCTGCATTATGCCTAGCATATATTATACACGAGGGCAAATACTGAAGAAATTCAGGTTAAAACCTACAGGGTCCAGCGAAAATACTGAAACTCTGAGGGAAAGTGAATGACCCCAGATATAAAAGTTGAATTGAATTGCTTCTTAATGGTACCCAGTGTCTAAATCCCCTTGTATGGTACTCTGATGGGCTGTGGATTTAGTCGAAATTAGAGAAGGGGATTGATTGATTGATGTTTTCTGCCAAACTCAACAATTTTTCAGTTATCTGGTGGCACCCAGTTTTTTTATTGGTGGAAGAGAGAACCCAGATACCTGGGGAGAGACCACCGATCTTTCGAAAGTAAACTGGGAAAACTTTCTCACTTACCGGCGCGAACGGGATTCGAACCCGCGCCGACAGAGGTGAGAGGCCGTGTGATTTGCTCTAACCACTCGGCCACGGAGGAGGACGGCAAGAATGGGACACGTGCCCATCAGGTCATAGCATACAAGTACCAGCATGTATGGATCACATGTAATTTATGGTCATAAGCTATTAAGTGTATATAAAATACATGCATTTGGATAAAAGAGAAATCAATATGATTTTTCATTAGCCTGTCATAATCAGACTTTGATTGATGTTAACCCACCCCCATTTTGGCCCAAACACACATTTTGTTTTTATTTCTGTTACAGAATAAAGAAAATAATTCAAATTATGATAATAAATTCTATCATTACAATAATGCAAATTGTGTTTTCCTAACAGATTGTGTTTTCCTTTCATAGAAAGATAATTTCTTTTATAAACATGGAAAAAACTTGGAAAATAGCCTTCTCACCAGCGGTCGTGAATGCCCAGTCTGATTAAAACCACCCCATCCCATTATACACTAAATACAACCCCTTCTTACACTCGCGCGTCAGGTAAGGAGATAATTCTGGGGAAAAAGGGGGGGGAGTGTTAATCAAACTGCCGGACCCGGACAGAGTGTTATTCACTTGTTTTAGATATCATAAAATATAAATATTTTCTTTCATGAAACGACAAAGCATGGCATCAAATCGCGGTTAATTAATCGTTAATTTTTCATAACAAAACCGCATTTTTTCCCCTTTTTAGTCGGCCTATATGACTACATCAACTTACATGTACGTATTTATACTGAATGCATGATCGTTTGGGTCATCCTGCAACAGGGGATCCAGGGCATCTTCTTCTTCTGACATCAGGTCGTTTTAAAGATGTAAAATACAAGCGTTCGCTGTGACAGTCACGCTGAAGCTGTGTTTGTTTGTTTTCGTTGAAACGGAAACACGTGTGTTCTCCGTGCACACTTTCAGAAAACCCCGCGAGGCCCGCGATCCGGATCACGGAAAAATAAAAGTATACAGGCTATATATAGGCGAACTTCTTTTTTGTTTTCTTTCTTTGGCAGAGAAAAAAATTATTACTATTCCGAACAAATATAACGTTTATATTTGAATTTGAAGTACTTTATTAATCTTTTTTAAATTCAATCTGCCGATGTAGCATTTATGAAGTTACATGTAGGTTATGTAACTGTTATAAACCAATATTGGTTTTATGCTTTTTTTTTTTTTTTTTTTTAAAGCAGAGATACCAGGCTGATTATTTCATACATGTATGTATGTTGTTTTAGTGTATCAACAGGTACTGAATTTACTAAAAAAAAAAAGGACAATACAAATAGTTTTCATCACTTTATTGTGCGACGCGCGTCGATTGCTGTTAGCGACGTCGATTTGTCGCTAATTTTTAAGAAAACCGCGCAGCATGTCCCAATTTCATTTTATCGTAATATAAAAACTACAGAGAATTATAATATGAATAAGGGTCCATCAAAAAGAACATTTCCTCTACTTTTACAGAATGTATTTACTTTTCCCTATTTCCATATATAAATATAGATAAAACGCCGATCTGTTTAAACATTTAGAAATAAAATCGTAAAACAACATATATGTGCAAAAAATTGCTATTTTCTTATAACTTTGCCAGGCATTAAAATATTTTTTATATGTACTGAAAGCAGGGATTATATGCTTCTCAAAAATATAAAAAATATTGCATTCATAGGGAAAATAAAAAAAATCATAGCGAGGGGGGAAATGGCCTTGCGACAAAGCATTGCGTAATATTTAGACGAAGTCATCTTTCATTTTAAATGCTTTTTTTAATTTAATGGCTTTATTTATTCAATTGATTTTTACATAGTTAAAAAATATAGAAAATTTCCAAAAATATGATATATAAAACATATATATTACGTCGTAATTTCAAAGATTTATAGACACTCCTTTTGCGTAGCCTTGTTTTTACGCGATATCGGTCATATTGACCGATACGGTAGAGAAAGGGTTAAACTACTTTGAGTATTTTCATTCGGTAAAGTTTTCCCACATCTGTGAAACCAGGGCTATTAGATTATATAAAAATATTGAAAATAAATTAATGCGGTATATTGACAAATCTGGTCGAAATGGACCGAAGATGGTAAAAATACTATTGTAAAACGGATGGAGTAGACTCGTTGAACTGTCACTATCTCTTAAACTACTTTGAATATTGTCATTCGGTAAAGTTTTCCCACATCTGCGAAACCAGGGCTATTAAAATATAAAAAATATTGGAAATAAATTAATGCGGTATATTGAAAAACCTGGTCGAAATGGACCGAAGACGGCAAAAATACTACTGTAAACGGATGGAATAGACTCGTTGAACTGGCACTATCTTCTCAAATACTTTGAGTATTTTCATTCGGTAAAGTTTCCGCACATCTGTGAAACCAGGGCTATTAGAATATATAAAAATATTGGAAAGAAATTAATGAGGTATATTGAAAAACCTGGTCGGAATGGACCGAAGTCGACAAAAACACTACTCTAAAACGGATGGAATAGACTCGTTGAACTGGCACAATCTCCTCAAATGCTTTGAGTATTTTCATTCGGTAAAGTTCCCGCACATCTGTGAAACCGGGGCTATTAGAATATATAAAAATATTGGAAATAAACTAATGCGGTATATTGAAAAACGTGGTCGAAATGGACCGAAGTCGGGAAAAATACTACTGTAAAACAGATGGAATAGACTCGTTGAACTGTCACTATCTCTTAAACTACTTTCAGTATTTTCATTCGGTAAAGTTTCCGCACATCTGTGAAACCAGGGCTATTACAATATATAAAAATATTGGAAATAAATTAATGCGGTATATTGAAAAACCTGGTCGAAATGGACCGAAGTCAACAAAAACACTACTGTAAAACGGATGGAATAGATTCGTTGAACTGGCACTATCTCCTCAAATACTTTGAGTATTTTCATTCGGTAAAGTTTCCCAAAATATGTAAAACCAGGGCTATTAGAATATATAAAAATATTGGAAATAAATTAATGAGTATATTGAAAAACCTGGCCGGAATGGACTGAGCTCGACAAAAATACTACTCTAAAACGGATGGAATAGACTCATTGAACTGGCACTATCTCCTCAAATACTTTGAGTATTTTCATTTGGTAAACTTTTTCCACATCTGTGAAACCAGTGCTATTGGATTATATAAAAATATTGGAAATAAATTAATGCGCTATATTGAAAAACCTGTTCGAAATGGACCGAAGTCGGGAAAAATGCTACTCTAAGAGGGATGGAATAGAATCGTTGAACTGGCACTATCTCTTAAACTACTTAGGGTATTTTTATTCGGTAAAGTTTCCGCACATCTGTGAAAACAGGGCTATTAAAATATTTAAAAATATTGGATATAAAATAATGTGGTATATTGAAAAACTTGGTGGGAATCGACCGAAGTCGACAAAAATACTACTGTAAAACGGATCGAATAGAATCGTTTAACGGGCACTATGTCCTCAAATGCTTTGAGTATTTTCATTCGATAAAGCTTCGGCACATCTGTGAAACCATGGCTATTAGAATATATAAAAATATTGGAAATAAATTAATGCGGTATATTGAAAAACCTAGTCGAAATGGACCGAAGTCGGCTAAAATACTACTGTAAAACGGATGGAATAGACTCATTGAACTTGCACTATCTCTTAAACTACTTTGAGTATTTTTATTCGGTAAAGTTTCCGCACATCTGTGAAACCAGGACTATTAGAATATATAAAAATATTGGAAATAAATTAATGAGGTATATTCAAAAACCTGGTCGAAATGGACCGAAGTCGGCAAAAATACTACTGTAAAACAGATGGAATAGACTCGTTGAACTGGCACTATCTCTTAAACTACTTTGAGTATTTTCATTCGGTGAAGTTTCCCCAAATCTGTAAGACCATGGCTATTAGATTATATAAAAATATTGGAAATAAATTAATGAGGTATATTGAAAACCCTGGTCGGAATGGACCAAAGTCGACAAAAATACTAATCTAAAAGTGATGGAATAGACTCGTTGAACTGGCACTATCTCTTAAATTACTTTGAGTATTTTCATTCGGTAAGGTTTTCCCACATCTGTGAAACCAGGGCTATGAGAATATATAAAAATATTGGAAGGAAATTAATGTGGTATATTGGAAAACCTGGTCGGAATGGACCGAAGTCGACAAAAATACTACTCTAAAACGGATGGAATAGACTTGTTGAACAGGCACTATCTCCTGAAATGCTTTGTGTATTTTCATTCGGTAAAGTTTCCGCACATCTGTAAAAACAGGGCTATTAGAATATATAAAAATATTGGAAATAAATTAATGAGGTATATTGGAAAATCTGGTCGGAATGGACCGAAGTCTACAAAAATACTACTCTAAAACGGATGGAATAGACTCGTTGAAATGGCACTATCTCTTAAACTACTTTGAGTATTTTCATTCGGTAAACTTTTTCCACATCTGTGAAACCAGGGCTATTAGAATATATAAAAATATTGAAAATAAATAAACGCGGTATATTGAAAAACCTGGTCGAAATGGACCAAAGTCGGCAAAAATACTATTGTAAAACGGATGGAATAGACTCGTTGAACAGGCACTATCTCCTGAAATGCTTTGAGTATTTTCATTCGGTCAAGTTTCTGCACATCTATGGAACCAGGGCTATTAGAATAAATAAAAACATTGGAAATAAATTAATGAGGTATATTGAAAAACCTGGTCGGAATGGACCGAAGTCGACAAAAATACTACTGTAAAACGGATGGAATAGACTCGTTGAAATTGCACTATCTCTTAAACCACTTTGAGTATTTTCATTCGGTAAACTTTTTCCACATCTGTGAAACCAGGGCTATTAGAATATATAAAAATATTGAAAATAAATAAACGCGGTATATTGAAAAACCTGGTCGAAATGGACCAAAGTCGGCAAAAATACTATTGTAAAACGGATGGAATAGACTCGTTGGAATGGCACTATCTCCTCAAATACTTTGAGTATTTTCATTCAGTAAAGTTTCCGCACATCTGTGAAACCAGGACTATTAGAATATATAGAAATATTGGAAATAAAACAATGTGGTATATTGAAAAACCTGGTCGGAATTAACCGAAATCGACAAAAATACTACTGTAAAACGGATGGAATAGACTCGTTGAACTGGCACTATCTCTTAAACTACTTTGAGTATTTTCATTCGGTAAAGTTTTCCCACATCTGTGAAACCAGGGTTATTAGAATATATAAAAATATTGGATATAAGATAATGTGGTATATTGAAAAAGTTGGTCGGAATGGACCAAAGTCGACAAAAATACTACTGTAAAACGGATGGAATAGACTCGTTGAACAGGCACTATCTCCTCAAATACTTTGAGTATTTTCATTCGGTAAAGTTTTCCCACATCTGTGAAACCAGGGCTATTAGAATATATGAAAAAATATTGGAAATAAATTAATGAGGTATATTGAAAAACCTGGTCGGAAAGGACAAAAGTCGACAAAAATACCACTCTAAAACGGATGGAATAGACTCTTTCAACGGGCACTATCTCTTCAAATCCTTTGAATATTTTCATTCGGTAAAGTTTCTGCACATATGTGGAACGAGGGCTATTAGAATATATAAAAATACTCGAAATAAATTAATGAGGTATATTGAAAAACCTGGTCGGAAAGGACCAAAGTCGACAAAAATACTACTCTAAAACGGATGGAATAGACTCGTTGAACTGCCACTATCTCCTCAAATACTTTGAATATTTTCATTCGGTAAACTTTCCGTACATATGTGGAACGAGGGCTATTAGAATATATAAAAATACTAGAAATAAATTAATGAGGTATATTGAAAAACCTGGCCGGAATGGACGGATCTGGACAAAAATACTACTGTAAAACGGATGGAATAGACTCGTTAAACTGGCACTATCTCTTAAACTACTTTGCGTATTTTCATTCGTTAAAGTTTCCCCAAATCTGTAAAACCAGGGCTATTAGAATATATAAAAAGATTGGAAATAAATTAATGAGGTATATTGAAAAACCTGGTCAGAAATGTCCGAACTCGACAAAAATACTACTCTAAAACGGATGGAACAGACTCGTTGAACTGGCACTATCTCCTAAACTACTTTCAGTATTTTCATTCGGTAAAGTTTCCGCACATCTGTGAAACCAGGGCTATTATAATATTTAAAAATATTGGAAATAAATTAATGAGGTATACTGAAAAACCTTGTCGGAAATGACCGAACTCGACAAAAATACTACTGTAAAACGGATGGAATAGACTCGTTGAATTGGCACTATCTCCTCAAATACTTTGAGTATTTTCATTCGGTAAAGTTTCCGCACATATTTTGAACGAGGGCTATTAGAATATATAAAAATACTGGAAATGAATTAATGAGGTATATTGAAAAACCTGGTCGGAAAGGACCAAAGTCGACAAAAATACTACTCTAAAACGGATGGAATGGACTCGTTGAACTTGCACTATCTCCTAAACTAATTTGAGTATTTTCATTCGGTAAAGTTTCCGCACATCTGTAAAACCAGGGCTATTAGAATATATAAAAATACTGGAAATAAAATAATGAGGTATATTGAAAAACTTGGTCGGAATGGACCGAACTCGATAAAAATACTACTGTAAAACGGATGGAATAGACTCGTTGAACTCGCACTAACTCCTTAAATGCTTTGAGTATTTTCATTCGTTAAAGTTTCCGCACATCTGTGAAACCAGGGCTCTTAGAATATATAAAATTTTGCAAATAAATTAATGAGGTATATTGAAAAACCTGGCCGGAATGGACCGAGCTCGACAAAAATACTACTGTAAAACGGATGGAATAGACTCGTTGAACTGGCACTATCTCCTTAAATGCTTCGAGTATTTTCATTCGGTAAAATTTCCGCACATCTGTGAAAGCAGGGCTATTAGAATATATAAAAATATTAGAAAAAAATTAATGAGGTATATTGAAAAACCTGGTCGGAATGGACCGAACTCGACAGAAATACTACTCTAAAACGGATGGAATAGACTCGTTGAACTGGCACTATCTCCTTTAATGCTTTGAGTATTTTCATTCGGTAAAGTTTCCGCACATCTATGAAACCAGGGCTCTTAGAATATATAAAAATATTGGAAATAAATTAATGAGGTATATTGAAAAACCTGGCCGGTACGGACCGAGCTCAACAAAAATACTACTGTAAAACGGATGGAATAGACTTGTTGAACTGGCACTATCTCCTAAACTACTTTGAGTATTTTCATTCCGTAAAGTTTCCCCACATCTGTGAACCAAGGGCTATTAGAATATATAAAAATATTGGAAATAAATTAATAAGGTATATTGAAAAACTTGGTTGGAATGGACTGAACTCGACAAAAATACTACTGTAAAACGGATGGAATTGAATCGTTGAACTGGCACTATCTCCTAAGCTACTTTGGGTATTTTCATTCGGTAAAGTTTCCGCACATCTGTGAAACGAGGGCCATTAGAATACATAAAAATACTGGAAATAAATTAATGAGGTATATTGAAAAACTTGGTCGGAATGGACCGAACTCGACAAAAATACTACTGTAAAAGGGATGGAATAGACTCCTTGAACTGGCACTATCTCCTTAAATGCTTTGAGTATTTTCATTCGGTAAAGTTTCCGCACATCTGTGAAACCAGGGCTCTTAGAATATATAAAAATATTGGATATAAATTAATGAGGTATATTGAAAAACCTGGACGGTACGGACCAAGCTCGACAAAAATACTACTGTAAAACGGATGGAATAGACTCGTTGAACTGGCACTATCTCCTTAAATGCTTTGAATATTTTCATTCGGTAAAGTTTCCGCACATCTGTGAAACCAGGGCTATTAGAATATATAAAAATATTGGAAATAAATTAATCACCTATATTGAAAAACCTGGCCGGTACGGACCGAGCTCGACAAAAACACTACTCTAAAACGGATAGAATAGACTAGTTGAACTGGCACTATCTCCTCAAATACTTTGAGTATTTTCATTCGGTAAAGTTTCCGCACATCTGTGAAACCAGGCCTATTAGAATATATAAAAATATTGGATATAAATTAATAAGGTATATTGAAAAACCTGGTCGGAATGGACCGAAGTCCACAAAAAGACTACTCTAAAACGGATAGAATATACTCGTTGAACTGGCACTATCTCTTAAACTACTTTGAGTATTTTCATTCGGTAAAGTTTCCGCACATCTGTGAAACCAGGGCTATTAAAACATATAAAAATATTGGAAATAAATTAATGAGGTATATTGAAAAACCTGGCCGGAATGGACCGAGCTCGACAAAAATAATACTTTAAAACGGTTGGAACAGACTCGTTGAACTGGCACTATCTCTTAAACTACTTTGAGTATTTTCATTCGGGAAAGTTTCCGCACATCTGTGAAACGAGGGCTATTAGAATATATAAAAATATTGGAAATAAATTAATGAGGTATATTGAAAAACCTGGTCGGAATGGACCGAACTCGACAAAAATACTACTGTAAAACGGATGGAATAGACTCGTTGAACTGGCACTATCTCCTTAATTGCTTTGAGTATTTTCATTCGTTAAAGTTTCCGCACATCTGTGAAACCAGGGCTCTTAGAATAAATAAAAATATTGGAAATAAATTAATGAGGTATATTGAAAAACCTGGCCGGTACGGACCGAGCTCGACAAAAATACTACTGTAAAACGGATAGAATAGACTCGTTGAACTGGCACTATCTCCTTAAATGCTTCGAGTATTTTCATTCGGTAAAGTTTCGCACATGTGTGAAAGCAGGGCTATTAGAATATATAAAAATATTAGGAAAAAATTAATGAGGTATATTGAAAAACCTGGTCGGAATGGACCGAACTCGACAGAAATACTACTCTAAAACGGATGGAATAGACTCGTTGAACTGGCATTATCTCCTTTAATGCTTTGAGTATTTTCATTCCGTAAAGTTTCCGCACATCTATGAAACCAGGGCTCTTAGAATATATAAAAATATTGCAAATAAATTAATAAGGTATATTGAAAAACTTGGTCGGAATTTACCGAACTCAACAAAAATACTACTGTAAAACGGATGGAATAGACTCGTTGAACTGGCACTATCTCCTAAACTAATTTGAGTATTTTCATTCGGTAAAGTTTCCGCACATCTGTAAAACCAGGGCTATTAGAATATATAAAAATACTGGAAATAAAATAATGAGGTATATTGAAAAACTTGGTCGGAATGGACAGAACTCGACAAAAATACTACTGTAAAACGGATGGAATAGACTCGTTGAACTGGCACTATCTCCTTAAATGCTTTGTGTATTTTCATTCGGTAAAGTTTCCGCACATCTGTGAAACCAGGGCTATTAGAATATATAAAAATATTGGAAATAAATTAATGAGGTATATTGAAAAACCTGGCCGGTACGGACCGAGCTCGACAAAAATACTACTCTAAAACGGATGGAACAGACTCGTTGAACTGGCACTATCTCCTAAACTACTTTCAGTATTTTCATTCGGTAAAGTTTCCGCACATCTGTGAAACCAGGGCTATTATAATATTTAAAAATATTGGAAATAAATTAATGAGGTATACTGAAAAACCTTGTCGGAAATGACCGAACTCGACAAAAATACTACTCTAAAACGGATGGAATAGACTCGTTGAATTGGCACTATCTCCTCAAATACTTTGAGTATTTTCATTCGGTAAAGTTTCCGCACATATTTTGAACGAGGGCTATTAGAATATATAAAAATACTGGAAATGAATTAATGAGGTATATTGAAAAACCTGGTCGGAAAGGACCAAAGTCGACAAAAATACTACTCTAAAACGGATGGAATGGACTCGTTGAACTTGCACTATCTCCTAAACTAATTTGAGTATTTTCATTCGGTAAAGTTTCCGCACATCTGTAAAACCAGGGCTATTAGAATATATAAAAATACTGGAAATAAAATAATGAGGTATATTGAAAAACTTGGTCGGAATGGACCGAACTCGATAAAAATACTACTGTAAAACGGATGGAATAGACTCGTTGAACTCGCACTAACTCCTTAAATGCTTTGAGTATTTTCATTCGTTAAAGTTTCCGCACATCTGTGAAACCAGGGCTCTTAGAATATATAAAATTTTGCAAATAAATTAATGAGGTATATTGAAAAACCTGGCCGGAATGGACCGAGCTCGACAAAAATACTACTGTAAAACGGATGGAATAGACTCGTTGAACTGGCACTATCTCCTTAAATGCTTCGAGTATTTTCATTCGGTAAAATTTCCGCACATCTGTGAAAGCAGGGCTATTAGAATATATAAAAATATTAGAAAAAAATTAATGAGGTATATTGAAAAACCTGGTCGGAATGGACCGAACTCGACAGAAATACTACTCTAAAACGGATGGAATAGACTCGTTGAACTGGCACTATCTCCTTTAATGCTTTGAGTATTTTCATTCGGTAAAGTTTCCGCACATCTATGAAACCAGGGCTCTTAGAATATATAAAAATATTGGAAATAAATTAATGAGGTATATTGAAAAACCTGGCCGGTACGGACCGAGCTCAACAAAAATACTACTGTAAAACGGATGGAATAGACTTGTTGAACTGGCACTATCTCCTAAACTACTTTGAGTATTTTCATTCCGTAAAGTTTCCCCACATCTGTGAACCAAGGGCTATTAGAATATATAAAAATATTGGAAATAAATTAATAAGGTATATTGAAAAACCTGGTCGGAATGGACCGAAGTCCACAAAAAGACTACTCTAAAACGGATAGAATATACTCGTTGAACTGGCACTATCTCTTAAACTACTTTGAGTATTTTCATTCGGTAAAGTTTCCGCACATCTGTGAAACCAGGGCTATTAAAACATATAAAAATATTGGAAATAAATTAATGAGGTATATTGAAAAACCTGGCCGGAATGGACCGAGCTCGACAAAAATAATACTGTAAAACGGTTGGAACAGACTCGTTGAACTGGCACTATCTCTTAAACTACTTTGAGTATTTTCATTCGGGAAAGTTTCCGCACATCTGTGAAACGAGGGCTATTAGAATATATAAAAATATTGGAAATAAATTAATGAGGTATATTGAAAAACCTGGTCGGAATGGACAGAACTCGACAAAAATACTACTGTAAAACGGATGGAATAGACTCGTTGAACTGGCACTATCTCCTTAATTGCTTTGAGTATTTTCATTCGTTAAAGTTTCCGCACATCTGTGGAACCAGGGCTCTTAGAATAAATAAAAATATTGGAAATAAATTAATGAGGTATATTGAAAAACCTGGCCGGTACGGACCGAGCTCGACAAAAATACTACTGTAAAACGGATAGAATAGACTCGTTGAACTGGCATTATCTCCTTAAATGCTTCGAGTATTTTCATTCGGTAAAGTTTCGCACATGTGTGAAAGCAGGGCTATTAGAATATATAAAAATATTAGGAAAAAATTAATGAGGTATATTGAAAAACCTGGTCGGAATGGACCGAACTCGACAGAAATACTACTCTAAAACGGATGGAATAGACTCGTTGAACTGGCATTATCTCCTTTAATGCTTTGAGTATTTTCATTCCGTAAAGTTTCCGCACATCTATGAAACCAGGGCTCTTAGAATATATAAAAATATTGCAAATAAATTAATAAGGTATATTGAAAAACTTGGTCGGAATTTACCGAACTCAACAAAAATACTACTGTAAAACGGATGGAATAGACTCGTTGAACTGGCACTATCTCCTAAACTAATTTGAGTATTTTCATTCGGTAAAGTTTCCGCACATCTGTAAAACCAGGGCTATTAGAATATATAAAAATACTGGAAATAAAATAATGAGGTATATTGAAAAACTTGGTCGGAATGGACAGAACTCGACAAAAATACTACTGTAAAACGGATGGAATAGACTCGTTGAACTGGCACTATCTCCTTAAATGCTTTGAGTATTTTCATTCGGTAAAGTTTCCGCACATCTGTGAAACCAGGGCTATTAGAATATATAAAAATATTGGAAATAAATTAATGAGGTATATTGAAAAACCTGGCCGGTACGGACCGAGCTCGACAAAAATACTACTGTAAAACGGATGGAATAGACTCGTTGAACTGGCACTATCTCCTTAAATCCTTAGAGTATTTTCATTCGGTAAAATTTCCGCACATCTGTGAAACCAGGGCTCCTAGAATATATAAAAATATTGGAAATAAATTAATGAGGTATATTGAAAAACCTGGCCGGTACGGACCGAGCTCGACAAAAATACTACTGTAAAACGGATGGAATAGACCCGTTGAACTGGCACTAACTCCTAAACTACTTTGAGTATTTTCATTCGGTAAAGTTTCCGCACATCTGTGAAACCAGGGCTATTAGAATATATAAAAAGACTGGAAATAAATTAATGAGGTATATTGAAAAACTTGATCGGAATGGACCGAACTCAAGAAAAATACTACTGTAAAACGGATGGAACAGACTCGTTGAACTGGCACTATCTCCTAAACTAATTTGAGTATTTTCATTCGGTAAAGTTTCCGCACATCTGTAAAACCAGGGCTATTAGAATATATAAAAAGACTGGAAATAAATTAATGAGGTATATTGAAAAACCTGGTCAGAATGGACAGAACTCGACAAAAATACTACTTTAAAACGGATGGAATAGACTCGTTGAACTGGCACTATCACCTTAAATGCTTTGAGTATTTTCATTCGGTAAAGTTTCCCCACATCTGTGTAACCAGGGCTATTAGAATATATAAAAATATTGGAAAGAAATTAATGAGGTATATTGAAAAACCTAGTCGGAATGGACAGAGCTCGACAAAAATACTACTGTAAAACGGATGGAATAGACTCGTTGAACTGGCACTATCTCCTAAACTACTTTGGGTATTTTCATTCGGTAAAGTTTACGCACATCTGTGAAACCAGGGCTATTAAAATATATAAAAATACTGGAAATAAATTAATAAAGTATATTGAAAAACTTGGTCGGAATGGACTGAACTCGACAAAAATACTACTGTAAAACGGATGGAATTGAATCGTTGAAATCGCACTGTCTCCTAAACTACTTTGAGTATTTTCATTCGGTAAAGTTTCCGCACATCTGTGAAACGAGGGCTATTAGAATATATAAAAATAATGGAAATAAATTAATGAGGTATATTGAAAAACTTGGAATGGACCGAACTCGACAAAAATACTACTGTAAAACGGATGGAATAGACTCGTTGAACTCGCACTATCTCCTTAAATGCTTTGAGTATTTTCATTCGTTAAAGTTTCCGCACATCTGTGAAACCAGGGCTCTTAGAATATATAGAAATATTGCAAATAAATTAAGGAGGTATATTGAAAAACCCGGCCGGTACGGACCGAGCTCGACAAAAATACTACTGTAAAACGGATGGAATAGACTCGTTGAACTGGCACTATCTCCTTAAATGCTTCGAGTATTTTCATTCGGTAAAGTTTCCGCACATCTGTGAAAGCAGGGCTATTAGAATATATAAAAATATTAGAAAAAAATTAATGAGGTATATTAAAAAACCTGGTCGGAATGGACCGAACTCGGCAGAAATACTTCTCTAAAACGGATGGAATAGACTCGTTGAACTGGCATTATCTCCTCAAATGCTTTGAGTATTTTCATTCGGTAAAGTTTCCGCACATCTGTGAAACCAGGGCTATTAGAATATATAAAAATACTGGAAATAAATTAATGAGGTATATTGAAAAACTTGGTCGGAATAGAGCGAACTCGACAAAAATACTACTGTAAAACGGATGGAATAGACTCGTTGAACTGGTACTATCTCCTAAACTACTTTGAGTATTTTCATTCCGTAAAGTTTCCCAACATCTGTTAAACCCGGGCTATTAGAATAAATAAAAATATTGGAAATAAATTAATGAGGTATATTGAAAAACCTGGTCGGAATGGACCGAGCTCGACAAAAACACTACTCTAAAACGGATGGAATAGACTCGTTGAAGTGGCACTATCTCCTCAAATCCTTTGAGTATTTTCATTCGGTAAACTTTCCCCACATCTGTGGAACGAGGGTTATTAGAATATATAAAAATACTGGAATTAAATTAATGAGGTATATTGAAAAACCTGGTCGGAATGGACCGAACTCGACAGAAATACTACTCTAAAACGGATGGAATAGACTCGTTGAACTGGCACTATCTCCTTTAATGCTTTGAGTATTTTCATTCGGTAAAGTTTCCGCACATCTATGAAACCAGGGCTCTTAGAATATATAAAAATATTGGAAATAAATTAATGAGGTATATTGAAAAACCTGGCCGGTACGGACCGAGCTCAACAAAAATACTACTGTAAAACGGATGGAATAGACTTGTTGAACTGGCACTATCTCCTAAACTACTTTGAGTATTTTCATTCCGTAAAGTTTCCCCACATCTGTGAACCAAGGGCTATTAGAATATATAAAAATATTGGAAATAAATTAATAAGGTATATTGAAAAACCTGGTCGGAATGGACCGAAGTCCACAAAAAGACTACTCTAAAACGGATAGAATATACTCGTTGAACTGGCACTATCTCTTAAACTACTTTGAGTATTTTCATTCGGTAAAGTTTCCGCACATCTGTGAAACCAGGGCTATTAAAACATATAAAAATATTGGAAATAAATTAATGAGGTATATTGAAAAACCTGGCCGGAATGGACCGAGCTCGACAAAAATAATACTGTAAAACGGTTGGAACAGACTCGTTGAACTGGCACTATCTCTTAAACTACTTTGAGTATTTTCATTCGGGAAAGTTTCCGCACATCTGTGAAACGAGGGCTATTAGAATATATAAAAATATTGGAAATAAATTAATGAGGTATATTGAAAAACCTGGTCGGAATGGACAGAACTCGACAAAAATACTACTGTAAAACGGATGGAATAGACTCGTTGAACTGGCACTATCTCCTTAATTGCTTTGAGTATTTTCATTCGTTAAAGTTTCCGCACATCTGTGGAACCAGGGCTCTTAGAATAAATAAAAATATTGGAAATAAATTAATGAGGTATATTGAAAAACCTGGCCGGTACGGACCGAGCTCGACAAAAATACTACTGTAAAACGGATAGAATAGACTCGTTGAACTGGCATTATCTCCTTAAATGCTTCGAGTATTTTCATTCGGTAAAGTTTCGCACATGTGTGAAAGCAGGGCTATTAGAATATATAAAAATATTAGGAAAAAATTAATGAGGTATATTGAAAAACCTGGTCGGAATGGACCGAACTCGACAGAAATACTACTCTAAAACGGATGGAATAGACTCGTTGAACTGGCATTATCTCCTTTAATGCTTTGAGTATTTTCATTCCGTAAAGTTTCCGCACATCTATGAAACCAGGGCTCTTAGAATATATAAAAATATTGCAAATAAATTAATAAGGTATATTGAAAAACTTGGTCGGAATTTACCGAACTCAACAAAAATACTACTGTAAAACGGATGGAATAGACTCGTTGAACTGGCACTATCTCCTAAACTAATTTGAGTATTTTCATTCGGTAAAGTTTCCGCACATCTGTAAAACCAGGGCTATTAGAATATATAAAAATACTGGAAATAAAATAATGAGGTATATTGAAAAACTTGGTCGGAATGGACAGAACTCGACAAAAATACTACTGTAAAACGGATGGAATAGACTCGTTGAACTGGCACTATCTCCTTAAATGCTTTGAGTATTTTCATTCGGTAAAGTTTCCGCACATCTGTGAAACCAGGGCTATTAGAATATATAAAAATATTGGAAATAAATTAATGAGGTATATTGAAAAACCTGGCCGGTACGGACCGAGCTCGACAAAAATACTACTGTAAAACGGATGGAATAGACTCGTTGAACTGGCACTATCTCCTTAAATCCTTAGAGTATTTTCATTCGGTAAAATTTCCGCACATCTGTGAAACCAGGGCTCCTAGAATATATAAAAATATTGGAAATAAATTAATGAGGTATATTGAAAAACCTGGCCGGTACGGACCGAGCTCGACAAAAATACTACTGTAAAACGGATGGAATAGACCCGTTGAACTGGCACTAACTCCTAAACTACTTTGAGTATTTTCATTCGGTAAAGTTTCCGCACATCTGTGAAACCAGGGCTATTAGAATATATAAAAAGACTGGAAATAAATTAATGAGGTATATTGAAAAACTTGATCGGAATGGACCGAACTCAAGAAAAATACTACTGTAAAACGGATGGAACAGACTCGTTGAACTGGCACTATCTCCTAAACTAATTTGAGTATTTTCATTCGGTAAAGTTTCCGCACATCTGTAAAACCAGGGCTATTAGAATATATAAAAAGACTGGAAATAAATTAATGAGGTATATTGAAAAACCTGGTCAGAATGGACAGAACTCGACAAAAATACTACTTTAAAACGGATGGAATAGACTCGTTGAACTGGCACTATCACCTTAAATGCTTTGAGTATTTTCATTCGGTAAAGTTTCCCCACATCTGTGTAACCAGGGCTATTAGAATATATAAAAATATTGGAAAGAAATTAATGAGGTATATTGAAAAACCTAGTCGGAATGGACAGAGCTCGACAAAAATACTACTGTAAAACGGATGGAATAGACTCGTTGAACTGGCACTATCTCCTAAACTACTTTGGGTATTTTCATTCGGTAAAGTTTACGCACATCTGTGAAACCAGGGCTATTAAAATATATAAAAATACTGGAAATAAATTAATAAAGTATATTGAAAAACTTGGTCGGAATGGACTGAACTCGACAAAAATACTACTGTAAAACGGATGGAATTGAATCGTTGAAATCGCACTGTCTCCTAAACTACTTTGAGTATTTTCATTCGGTAAAGTTTCCGCACATCTGTGAAACGAGGGCTATTAGAATATATAAAAATAATGGAAATAAATTAATGAGGTATATTGAAAAACTTGGAATGGACCGAACTCGACAAAAATACTACTGTAAAACGGATGGAATAGACTCGTTGAACTCGCACTATCTCCTTAAATGCTTTGAGTATTTTCATTCGTTAAAGTTTCCGCACATCTGTGAAACCAGGGCTCTTAGAATATATAGAAATATTGCAAATAAATTAAGGAGGTATATTGAAAAACCCGGCCGGTACGGACCGAGCTCGACAAAAATACTACTGTAAAACGGATGGAATAGACTCGTTGAACTGGCACTATCTCCTTAAATGCTTCGAGTATTTTCATTCGGTAAAGTTTCCGCACATCTGTGAAAGCAGGGCTATTAGAATATATAAAAATATTAGAAAAAAATTAATGAGGTATATTAAAAAACCTGGTCGGAATGGACCGAACTCGGCAGAAATACTTCTCTAAAACGGATGGAATAGACTCGTTGAACTGGCATTATCTCCTCAAATGCTTTGAGTATTTTCATTCGGTAAAGTTTCCGCACATCTGTGAAACCAGGGCTATTAGAATATATAAAAATACTGGAAATAAATTAATGAGGTATATTGAAAAACTTGGTCGGAATAGAGCGAACTCGACAAAAATACTACTGTAAAACGGATGGAATAGACTCGTTGAACTGGTACTATCTCCTAAACTACTTTGAGTATTTTCATTCCGTAAAGTTTCCCAACATCTGTTAAACCCGGGCTATTAGAATAAATAAAAATATTGGAAATAAATTAATGAGGTATATTGAAAAACCTGGTCGGAATGGACCGAGCTCGACAAAAACACTACTCTAAAACGGATGGAATAGACTCGTTGAAGTGGCACTATCTCCTCAAATCCTTTGAGTATTTTCATTCGGTAAACTTTCCCCACATCTGTGGAACGAGGGTTATTAGAATATATAAAAATACTGGAATTAAATTAATGAGGTATATTGATAAACCTGGTCGGAAAGGACCAAAGTCGACAAAAATACTACTCTAAAACGGATAGAATAGACTCGTTCAACTGGAACTATATCCTTAAATGCTTTGAGTATTTTCATTCGGTAAAGTTTCCGCACATCTGTGAAACCAGGGCTATTAGAATATATAAAAATATTGGAAATAAATTAATGAGGTATATTGAAAAACCTGGTCGGAATGGACCGAAGTCCACAAAAATACTACTGTAAAACGGATGGAATAGACTCGTTGAACTGGCACTATCTCCTCAAGTACTTTGAGTATTTTCATTCGGTGAAGTTTCCGCAGATCTGTGAACACAGGGCTATTGGAATATAAAAAGATCGGAAATAAATTAATGACATATATTGAAAAACCTGTCCGGAATGGACCGAGCTCGACAAAAATACTACTGTAAAACGGTTGGAACAGACTCGTTGAACTGGCACTATCTCCTAAACTACTTTGAGTATTTTCATTCGATAAAGTTTCCCCACATCTGTGAGACCATGGCTATTAGAATATATAAAAATATTGGAAAAAAATTAATGAGGTATATTGAAAATCCTGGTCGGAATGGACCGAACTCGACAAAAATACTACTCTAAAACGGATGGAATAGACTCGTTGAACTGGCACTATCTCCTTAAATGCTTTGAGTATTTTCATTCCGTAAAGTTTCCGCACATCTGTGAAACCAGGCCTATTAGAATATATAAAAATATTGCAAATAAATTAATGAGGTATATTGAAAAACCTGGCCGGAATGGACCGAGCTCGACAAAAATAATACTGTAAAACGGTTGGAATAGACTCGTTGAACTGGCACTATCTCTTAAGCTAATTTGAGTGTATTCATTCGGTAAAGCTTCCGCAAATCTATGAAACCAGGGCTATTAGAATATATAAAAATATTGGAAATAAATTTATGACGTATATAGCATAACCTGGCCGGAATGGACCGAGCTCGACAAAAATACTACTTTAAAACGGATGGAATAGATTCGTTGAACTGGCACTATCTCCTCAAATGCTTTGCGTATTTTCATTCGGTAGAGTTTCTGCAAATCTGTAAAACCAGGGCTAATAGAATAAATAAAAATATTGGAAATAAATTAATGAGGTATATTGAAAAACCTGGTCGGAATGGACCGAAGTTGACAAAAATACTACTGTAAAACGGATGGAATAGACTCGTTGAACTGGCATTATATCCTCAAATACTTTGAGTATTTTCATTCGGTAAAGTTTCCGCACATTTGTGGAACCAAGGCTATTCGAAAATATAAAAATATCTTAAATAAATTAATTCGGTATATTGAAAAACCTGTCCGGAATGCACCGAACTCGACAATAGTACTACTTCAAAACGAATGGAATAGACTCGTTGAACTGGCACTATCTCCTAAACTACTTTGGGTATTTTCATTCGGTAAAGTTTCCCCACATCTGTGAAACCAGGACTATTAGAATATATAAAAATTCTGGAATTAAATTAATGGACTATTGGAAATAAATTAATGAGGTATATTGAAAAACCTAGTCGGAATGGACCGAAGTCGACAAAAACACTACTCTAAAACGGATGGAATAGACTCGTTGAACTGGCACTATGTCTTAAACTACTTAGAGTATTTTCATTCGGTAAAGTTTCCGCACATTTGTGAAACCAGGGCTATTAGAATATATAAAAATTCTGGAATTAAATTAATGAGGTATATTGATAAACCTGGTCGGAAAGGACCAAAGTCGACAAAAATACTACTCTAAAACGGATGGAATAAACTCGTTGAACTGGCACTATCTCCTCAAATAGTTTGAGTATTTTCATTCCGTAAAGTTTCCGCAGATCTGTCAACTCAGGGCTATTAGAATATATAACAATATTGGAAATAAATTAATTAGGTATATTGAAAAACCTGGTCGGAATGGACAAAAGTCGATAAAAAATACTACTCTAAAACGGATGGAATAGACTCGTTGAACTGCCACTATCTCCTCAAATGCTTTGAGTATTTTCATTCGGTAAAGTTTCCGCACATCTGTGAAACCAGGGCTATTAGAATATATAAAAAGATTGGAAATAAATTAATGAGGTATATTGAAAAACCTGTCCGGAATGGACCGAGCTCGACAAAAATACTACTGTAAAACGGTTGGAACAGACTCGTTGAACTGGCACTATCTCTTAAACTACTTTGAGTATTTTCATTCGGTAAAGTTTCCCCACATCTGTGAAACCAGGGCTATTAGAATATATAAAAATATTGGAAATGAATTAATGAGGTATATTGAAAAACGTGGTCGGAATGGACTGAGGTCGACAAAAATACTACTCTAAAACGGATGGAATAGACTCGTTGAACTGGCACTATCTCCTCAAATCCTTTGAGTATTTTCATTCGGTAAAGTTTCCCCACATCTGTGAAACCAGGACTATTAGAATAAATAAAAATATTGGAAATAAATTAATGAGGTATATTGAAAAACCTGGTCGGAATAGACCGAGGTCGACAAAAACACTACTCTAAAACGGATGGAATAGACTCGTTGAACTGGCACTATGTCTTAAACTACTTTGAGTATTTTCATTCGGTGAAGTTTCCGCACATTTGTGAAACCAGGGCTATTAGAATATATAAAAATATTGGTAATAAATTAATGAGGTATGTTGAAAAACCTGGTCGGAATGGACCGAGCTCGACAAAAACACTACTCTAAAACGGATGGAATAAACTCGTTGAACTGGCACTATCTCCTCAAATACTTTGAGTATTTTCATTCCGTAAAGTTTCCGCAGATCTGTCAACTCAGGGCTATTAGAATATATAACAATATTGGAAATAAATTAATTAGGTATATTGAAAAACCTGGTCGGAATGGACAAAAGTCGATAAAAAATACTACTCTAAAACGAATAGAATAGACTCGTTGAACTTGCACTATCTCCTAAACTACTTTGAGTATTTTCATTCGGTAAAGTTTCCGCACATCTTTGAAACCAGGCCTATTAGAATATATAAAAATATTGGAAATAAATTAATGAAGTATATTGAAAAAACTGGTCGGAAATGACCGAAGTCGACAAAAATACTACTCTAAAACGGATGGAATAGACTCGTTGAACTGCCACTATCTCCTCAAATGCTTTGAGTATTTTCATTCGGTAAAGTTTCCGCACATCTGTGAAACCAGGGCTATTAGAATATATAAAAATATTGGAAATAAATTAATGAGGTATATTGAAAAACCTGTCCGGAATGGACCGAGCTCGACAAAAATACTACTGTAAAACGGTTGGAACAGACTCGTTGAACTGGCACTATCTCTTAAACTACTTTGAGTATTTTCATTCGGTAAAGTTTCCGCACATCTATGAAACCAGGGCTATTAAAACATATAAAAATATTGGAAATAAATTAATGAGGTATATTGAAAAACCTGGTCGGAATGGACCGAGCTCGACAAAAATAATACTGTAAAACGGTTGGAATAGACTCGTTGAACTGCCACTATCTCTTAAGCTAATTTGAGTGTATTCATTCGGTAAAGCTTCCGCAAATCTATGAAACCAGGGCTATTAGAATATATAAAAATATTGGAAATAAATTTATGACGTATATAGCATAACCTGGCCGGAATGGACCGAGCTCGACAAAAATACTACTTTAAAACGGATGGAATAGATTCGTTGAACTGGCACTATCTCCTCAAATGCTTTGCGTATTTTCATTCGGTAGAGTTTCCGCAAATCTGTAAAACCAGGGCTAATAGAATAAATAAAAATATTGGAAATAAATTAATGAGGTATATTGAAAAACCTGGTCGGAATGGACCGAAGTTGACAAAAATACGACTGTAAAACGGATGGAATAGACTCGTTGAACTGGCATTATATCCTCAAATACTTTGAGTATTTTCATTCGGTAAAGTTTCCGCACATTTGTGGAACCAAGGCTATTCGAAAATATAAAAATATCTTAAATAAATTAATGCGGTATATTGAAAAACCTGTCCGGAATGCACCGAACTCGACAATAGTACTACTTCAAAACGAATGGAATAGACTCGTTGAACTGGCACTATCTCCTAAACTACTTTGGGTATTTTCATTCGGTAAAGTTTCCCCACATCTGTGAAACCAGGACTATTAGAATATATAAAAATTCTGGAATTAAATTAATGGACTATTGGAAATAAATTAATGAGGTATATTGAAAAACCTAGTCGGAATGGACCGAAGTCGACAAAAACACTACTCTAAAACGGATGGAATAGACTCGTTGAACTGGCACTATGTCTTAAACTACTTAGAGTATTTTCATTCGGTAAAGTTTCCGCACATTTGTGAAACCAGGGCTATTAGAATATATAAAAATTCTGGAATTAAATTAATGAGGTATATTGATAAACCTGGTCGGAAAGGACCAAAGTCGACAAAAATACTACTCTAAAACGGATGGAATAAACTCGTTGAACTGGCACTATCTCCTCAAATACTTTGAGTATTTTCATTCCGTAAAGTTTCCGCAGATCTGTCAACTCAGGGCTATTAGAATATATAACAATATTGGAAATAAATTAATTAGGTATATTGAAAAACCTGGTCGGAATGGACAAAAGTCGATAAAAAATACTACTCTAAAACGGATGGAATAGACTCGTTGAACTGCCACTATCTCCTCAAATGCTTTGAGTATTTTCATTCGGTAAAGTTTCCGCACATCTGTGAAACCAGGGCTATTAGAATATATAAAAAGATTGGAAATAAATTAATGAGGTATATTGAAAAACCTGGTCGGAATGGACTGAGCTCGACAAAAATACTACTGTAAAACGGTTGGAACAGACTCGTTGAACTGGCACCATCTCTTAAACTACTTTGAGTATTTTCATTCGGTAAAGTTTCCGCACATCTGTGAAACCAGGGCTATTGGAATATATAAAAAGATTGGAAATAAATTAATGAGGTATATTGAAAAACCTGTCCGGAATGGACCGAGCTCGACAAAAATACTACTGTAAAACGGTTGGAACAGACTCGTTGAACTGGCACTATCTCTTAAACTACTTTGAGTATTTTCATTCGGTAAAGTTTCCGCACATCTGTGAAACCAGGGCTATTATAATATATAAAAATACTGGAAATAAATTAATGAGGTATATTGAAAAACTTGATCGGAATGGACCGAACTCGACAAAAACACTACTTTAAAACGGATGGAATAGACTCGTTGAACTGGCACTATCTCCTCAAATGCTTTGAGTATTTTCATTCGGTAAAGTTTCCGCACATCTGCGAAACCAGGGCTATTAGAATATATAAAAAGATTGGAAATAAATTAATGAGGTATATTGAAAAACCTGTCCGGAATGGACCGAGCTCGACAAAAATACTACTGTAAAACGGTTGGAACAGACTCGTTGAACTGGCACTATCTCTTAAACTACTTTGAGTATTTTCATTCGGTAAAGTTTCCGCACATCTGTGAAACCAGGGCTATTGGAATATATAAAAAGATTGGAAATAAATTAATGAGGCATATTGAAAAACCTGTCCGGAATGGACCGAGCTCGACAAAAATACTACTGTAAAACGGTTGGAACAGACTCGTTGAACTGGCACTATCTCTTAAACTACTTTGAGTATTTTCATTCGGTAAAGTTTCCCCACATCTGTGAAACCAGGGCTATTAGAATATATAAAAATACTGGAAATAAATTAATTAGGTATATTGAAAAACCTGGTCGGAATGGACAAAAGTCGATAAAAAATACTACTCTAAAACGGATGGAATAGACTCGTTGAACTGGCACTATCTCCTAAACTACTTTGAGTATTTTCATTCGGTAAAGTTTCCGCACATCTTTGAAACCAGGCCTATTAGAATATATAAAAATATTGGAAATAAATTAATGAAGTATATTGAAAAAACTGGTTGGAAATGACCGAAGTCGACAAAAATACTACTCTAAAACGGATGGAATAGACTCGTTGAACTGCCACTATCTCCTCAAATGCTTTGAGTATTTTCATTCGGTAGAGTTTCCGCAAATCTGTAAAACCAGGGCTAATAGAATAAATAAAAATATTGAAATAAATTAATGAGGTATATTGAAAAACCTGGTCGGAATGGACCGAAGTTGACAAAAATACTACTGTAAAACGGATGGAATAGACTCGTTGAACTGGCATTATATCCTCAAATACTTTGAGTATTTTCATTCGGTAAAGTTTCCGCACATTTGTGAAACCAGGACTATTAGAATATATAAAAATATTGGTAATAAATTAATGAGGTATGTGGAAAAACCTGGTCGGAATGGACCGAGCTCGACAAAAACACTACTCTAAAACGGATGGAATAGACTCGTTGAACTGGCACTATCTCCTCAAGTACTTTGACTATTTTCATTCGGTGAAGTTTCCGCAGATCTGTGAACTCAGGGCTATTAGAATATATAAAAATATTGGAAGTAAATTAATGAGGTATATTGAAAAACCTGGTCGGAATGGACCGAAGTCGATAAAAAATACTACTCTAAAACGGATGGAATAGACTCGTTGAACTGGCACTATCTCCTTAAATGCTTTGAGTATTTTCATTCGGTAAAGTTTCGGCACATCTGTGAAACCAGGGCTATTAGAATATATAAAAATATTGGAAATAAATTAATCAGCTATATTGAAAAACCTGGCCGGTACGGACCGAGCTCGAGAAAAATACTACTGTAAAACGGAAGGAATAGACTCGTTGAACTGGCACTATCTCCTCAAATACTTTGAGTATTTTCATTCGGTAAAGTTTCCGTACATCTTTGAAACCAGGCCTATTAGAATATATAAAAATATTGGAAATAAATTAATGAGGTATATTGAAAAAACTGGTCGGAAATGACCGAAGTCGACAAAAATACTACTCTAAAACGGATGGAATAGACTCGTTGAACTGCCACTATCTCCTCAAATGCTTTGAGTATTTTCATTCGGTAAAGTTTCCGCACACATGTGAAACCAGGGCTATTAGAATATATAAAAAGATTGGAAATACATTAATGAGGTATATTGAAAAACCTGTCCGGAATGGACCGAGTTCGACAAAAATACTACTGTAAAACGGTTGGAACAGACTCGTTGAACTGGTATTATCTCTTAAACTACTTTGAGTATTTTCATTCGGTAAAGTTTCCGCACATCTGTGAAACCAGGGCTATTGGAATATATAAAAAGATTGGAAATAAATTAATGAGGCATATTGAAAAACCTGTCCGGAATGGACCGAGCTCGACAAAAATACTACTGTAAAACGGTTGGAACAGACTCGTTGAACTGGCACCATCTCCTAAACTACTTTGAGTATTTTCATTCGGTAAAGTTTCCGCACATCTGTGAAACCAGGGCTATTATAATATATAAAAATACTGGAAATAAATTAATGAGGTATATTGAAAAACTTGATCGGAATGGACCGAACTCGACAAAAACACTACTTTAAAACGGATGGAATAGACTCGTTGAACTGGCACTATCTCCTCAAATGCTTTGAGTATTTTCATTCGGTAAAGTTTCGGCACATCTGCAAAACCAGGGCTATTAGAATATATAAAAAGATTGGAAATAAATTAATGAGGTATATTGAAAAACCTGTCCGGAATGGACCGAGCTCGACAAAAATACTACTGTAAAACGGTTGGAACAGACTCGTTGAACTGGCACTATCTCTTGAACTACTTTGAGTATTTTCATTCGGTAAAGTTTCCGCACATCTGTGAAACCAGGGCTATTGGAATATATAAAAAGATTGGAAATAAATTAATGAGGCATATTGAAAAACCTGTCCGGAATGGACCGAGCTCGACAAAAATACTACTGTAAAACGGTTGGAACAGACTCGTTGAACTGGCACTATCTCTTCAACTACTTTGAGTATTTTCATTCGGTAAAGTTTCCCCACATCTGTGAAACCAGGGCTATTAGAATATATAAAAATACTGGAAAGAAATTAATTAGGTATATTGAAAAACCTGGTCGGAATGGACCGAAGTCGACAAAAATACTACTCTAAAACGGATGGAATAGACTCGTTGAACTGCCACTATCTCTTAAGCTAATTTGAGTGTATTCATTCGGTAAAGCTTCCGCACATCTATGAAACCAGGGCTATTAGAATATATAAAAATATTGGAAATAAATTTATGACGTATATTGCATAACCTGGCCGGAATGGACCGAGCTCGACAAAAATACTACTTTAAAACGGATGGAATAGATTCGTTGAACTGGCACTATCTCCTCAAATGCTTTGCGTATTTTCATTCGGTAGAGTTTCCGCAAATCTGTAAAACCAGGGCTAATAGAATAAATAAAAATATTGAAATAAATTAATGAGGTATATTGAAAAACCTGGTCGGAATGGACCGAAGTTGACAAAAATACTACTGTAAAACGGATGGAATAGACTCGTTGAACTGGCATTATATCCTCAAATACTTTGAGTATTTTCATTCGGTAAAGTTTCCGCACATTTGTGGAACCAAGGCTAATCGAAAATATAAAAATATCTTAAATAAATTAATGCGGTATATTGAAAAACCTGTCCGGAATGCACCGAACTCGACAATAGTACTACTTCAAAACGAATGGAATAGACTCGTTGAACTGGCACTATCTCCTAAACTACTTTGAGTATTTTCATTCGGTAAAGTTTCCCCACATCTGTGAAACCAGGACTATTAGAATATATAAAAATATTGGAAATAAATTAATGAGGTATATTGAAAAACCTGGTCGGAATGGACCGAGCTCGACAAAAACACTACTCCAAAACGGATCGAATAGACTCGTTGAACTGGCACTATCTCCTTAAATGCTTTGAGTATTTTCATTCGGTAAAGTTTCGGCACATCTGTGAAACCAGAGCTATTAGAATATATAAAAATATTGGAAATAAATTAATCAGCTATATTGAAAAACCTGGCCGGTACGGACCGAGCTCGAGAAAAATACTACTGTAAAACGGATGGAATAGACTCGTTGAACTGGCACTATCTCCTCAAATACTTTGAGTATTTTCATTCGGTAAAGTTTCCGTACATCTTTGAAACCAGGCCTATTAGAATATATAAAAATATTGGAAATAAATTAATGAGGTATATTGAAAAAACTGGTCGGAAATGACCGAAGTCGACAAAAATACTACTCTAAAACGGATGGAATAGACTCGTTGAACTGCCACTATCTCCTCAAATGCTTTGAGTATTTTCATTCGGTAAAGTTTCCGCACATTTGTGGAACCAAGGCTAATCGAAAATATAAAAATATCTTAAATAAATTAATGCGGTATATTGAAAAACCTGTCCGGAATGCACCGAACTCGACAATAGTACTACTTCAAAACGAATGGAATAGACTCGTTGAACTGGCACTATCTCCTAAACTACTTTGAGTATTTTCATTCGGTAAAGTTTCCCCACATCTGTGAAACCAGGACTATTAGAATATATAAAAATATTGGAAATAAATTAATGAGGTATATTGAAAAACCTGGTCGGAATGGACCGAGCTCGACAAAAACACTACTCCAAAACGGATGGAATAGACTCGTTGAACTGGCACTATCTCCTTAAATGCTTTGAGTATTTTCATTCGGTAAAGTTTCGGCACATCTGTGAAACCAGAGCTATTAGAATATATAAAAATATTGGAAATAAATTAATCAGCTATATTGAAAAACCTGGCCGGTACGGACCGAGCTCGAGAAAAATACTACTGTAAAACGGATGGAATAGACTCGTTGAACTGGCACTATCTCCTCAAATACTTTGAGTATTTTCATTCGGTAAAGTTTCCGTACATCTTTGAAACCAGGCCTATTAGAATATATAAAAATATTGGAAATAAATTAATGAGGTATATTGAAAAAACTGGTCGGAAATGACCGAAGTCGACAAAAATACTACTCTAAAACGGATGGAATAGACTCGTTGAACTGCCACTATCTCCTCAAATGCTTTGAGTATTTTCATTCGGTAAAGTTTCCGCACATCTGTGAAACCAGGGCTATTAGAATATATAAAAAGATTGGAAATACATTAATGAGGTATATTGAAAAACCTGTCCGGAATGGACCGAGTTCGACAAAAATACTACTGTAAAACGGTTGGAACAGACTCGTTGAACTGGTATTATCTCTTAAACTACTTTGAGTATTTTCATTCGGTAAAGTTTCCGCACATCTGTGAAACCAGGGCTATTGGAATATATAAAAAGATTGGAAATAAATTAATGAGGCATATTGAAAAACCTGTCCGGAATGGACCGAGCTCGACAAAAATACTACTGTAAAACGGTTGGAACAGACTCGTTGAACTAGCACTATCTCTTCAACTACTTTGAGTATTTTCATTCGGTAAAGTTTCCCCACATCTGTTAAACCAGGGCTATTAGAATATATAAAAATACTGGAAATAAATTAATGAGGTATATTGAAAAACCTGGTCGGAATGGACCGAAGTCGACAAAAATACTACTCTAAAACGGATGGAATAGACTCGTTGAACTGCCACTATCTCTTAAGCTAATTTGAGTGTATTCATTCGGTAAAGCTTCCGCACATCTATGAAACCAGGGCTATTAGAATATATAAAAATATTGGAAATAAATTTATGACGTATATCGCATAACCTGGCCGGAATGGACCGAGCTCGACAAAAATACTACTTTAAAACGGATGGAATAGATTCGTTGAACTGGCACTATCTCCTCAAATGCTTTGCGTATTTTCATTCGGTAGAGTTTCCGCAAATCTGTAAAACCAGGGCTAATAGAATAAATAAAAATATTGAAATAAATTAATGAGGTATATTGAAAAACCTGGTCGGAATGGACCGAAGTTGACAAAAATACTACTGTAAAACGGATGGAATAGACTCGTTGAACTGGCATTATATCCTCAAACACTTTGAGTATTTTCATTCGGTAAAGTTTCCGCACATTTGTGGAACCAAGGCTATTCGAAAATATAAAAATATCTTAAATAAATTAATGCGGTATATTGAAAAACCTGTCCGGAATGCACCGAACTCGACAATAGTACTACTTCAAAACGAATGGAATAGACTCGTTGAACTGGCACTATCTCCTAAACTACTTTGAGTATTTTCATTCGGTAAAGTTTCCCCACATCTGTGAAACCAGGACTATTAGAATATATAAAAATATTGGAAATAAATTAATGAGGTATATTGAAAAACCTGGTCGGAATGGACCGAGCTCGACAAAAACACTACTCTAAAACGGATGGAATAGACTCGTTGAACTGGCACTATCTCCTCAACTACTTTGACTATTTTCATTCGGTGAAGTTTCCGCAGATCTGTGAACTCAGGGCTATTAGAATATATAAAAATATTGGAAATAAATTAATGAGGTATATTGAAAAACCTGGTCGGAATGGACCGAAGTCGACAAAAATACTACTCTATAACGGATGGAATAGACTCGTTGAACTGCCACTATCTCTTAAGCTAATTTGAGTGTATTCATTCGGTAAAGCTTCCGCACATCTATGAAACCAGGGCTATTAGAATATATAAAAATATTGGAAATAAATTTATGACGTATATTGCATAACCTGGCCGGAATGGACCGAGCTCGACAAAAATACTACTTTAAAACGGATGGAATAGATTCGTTGAACTGGCACTATCTCCTCAAATGCTTTGCGTATTTTCATTCGGTAGAGTTTCCGCAAATCTGTAAAACCAGGGCTAATAGAATAAATAAAAATATTGAAATAAATTAATGAGGTATATTGAAAAACCTGTCCGGAATGGACCGAAGTTGACAAAAATACTACTGTAAAACGGATGGAATAGACTCGTTGAACTGGCATTATATCCTCAAATACTTTGAGTATTTTCATTCGGTAAAGTTTCCGCACATTTGTGGAACCAAGGCTATTCGAAAATATAAAAATATCTTAAATAGATTAATGCGGTATATTGAAAAACCTGTCCGGAATGCACCGAACTCGACAATAGTACTACTTCAAAACGAATGGAATAGACTCGTTGAACTGGCACTATCTCCTAAACTACTTTGAGTATTTTCATTCGGTAAAGTTTCCCCACATCTGTGAAACCAGGACTATTAGAATATATAAAAATATTGGAAATAAATTAATGAGGTATATTGAAAAACCTGGTCGGAATGGACCGAGCTCGACAAAAACACTACTCTAAAACGGATGGAATAGACTCGTTGAACTGGCACTATCTCCTTAAATGCTTTGAGTATTTTCATTCGGTAAAGTTTCCGCACATCTGTGAAACCAGAGCTATTAGAATATATAAAAATATTGGAAATAAATTAATCAGCTATATTGAAAAACCTGGCCGGTACGGACCGAGCTCGAGAAAAATACTACTGTAAAACGGATGGAATAGACTCGTTGAACTGGCACTATCTCCTCAACTACTTTGAGTATTTTCATTCGGTAAAGTTTCCGTACATCTTTGAAACCAGGCCTATTAGAATATATAAAAATATTGGAAATAAATTAATGAGGTATATTGAAAAAACTGGTCGGAAATGACCGAAGTCGACAAAAATACTACTCTAAAACGGATGGAATAGACTCGTTGAACTGCCACTATCTCCTCAAATGCTTTGAGTATTTTCATTCGGTAAAGTTTCCGCACATCTGTGAAACCAGGGCTATTAGAATATATAAAAAGATTGGAAATACATTAATGAGGTATATTGAAAAACCTGTCCGGAATGGACCGAGTTCGACAAAAATACTACTGTAAAACGGTTGGAACAGACTCGTTGAACTGGTATTATCTCTTAAACTACTTTGAGTATTTTCATTCGGTAAAGTTTCCGCACATCTGTGAAACCAGGGCTATTGGAATATATAAAAAGATTGGAAATAAATTAATGAGGCATATTGAAAAACCTGTCCGGAATGGACCGAGCTCGACAAAAATACTACTGTAAAACGGTTGGAACAGACTCGTTGAACTAGCACTATCTCTTCAACTACTTTGAGTATTTTCATTCGGTAAAGTTTCCCCACATCTGTGAAACCAGGTCTATTAGAATATATAAAAATACTGGAAATAAATTAATTAGGTATATTGAAAAACCTGGTCGGAATGGACCGAAGTCGACAAAAATACTACTCTAAAACGGATGGAATAGACTCGTTGAACTGCCACTATCTCTTAAGCTAATTTGAGTGTATTCATTCGGTAAAGCTTCTGCACATCTATGAAACCAGGGCTATTAGAATATATAAAAATATTGGAAATAAATTTATGACGTATATTGCATAACCTGGCCGGAATGGACCGAAGTCGACAAAAATACTACGGTAAAACGGATGGAATAGACTCGTTGAACTGGCATTATATCCTCAAATACTTTGAGTATTTTCATTCAGTAAAGTTTCCGCACATCTGTGAAACCAGGGCTCTTAGAATATATAAAAATATTGGAAATAAATTAATGAGGTATATTGAAAAACCTGGTCGGAATGGACCGAGCTCGACAAAAACACTACTCTAAAACGGATGGAATAGACTCGTTGAACTGGCACTATCTCCTCAACTACTTTGACTATTTTCATTCGGTGAAGTTTCCGCAGATCTGTGAACTCAGGGCTATTAGAATATATAAAAATATTGGAAATAAATTAATGAGGTATATTGAAAAAACTGGTCGGAAATGACCGAAGTCGACAAAAATACTACTCTAAAACGGATGGAATAGACTCGTTGAACTGCCACTATCTCCTCAAATGCTTTGAGTATTTTCATTCGGTAAAGTTTCCGCACATCTGTGAAACCAGGGCTATTAGAATATATAAAAAGATTGGAAATACATTAATGAGGTATATTGAAAAACCTGTCCGGAATGGACCGAGTTCGACAAAAATACTACTGTAAAACGGTTGGAACAGACTCGTTGAACTGGTATTATCTCTTAAACTACTTTGAGTATTTTCATTCGGTAAAGTTTCCGCACATCTGTGAATCGATGGCTATTAGAATATATAAAAATATTGGAAATATATGAATGAGGCCTATTGAAAAACCTGACCGGAATGGACCGAACTCGACAAAAATACTACTCTAAAACGGATGGAATAGACTCGTTGAACTAGCACTATCTCCTCAAATACTTTGAGTATTTTCATTCGGTAAAGTTTCCGCAAATCTGTGGAACCATGCCTATTAGAATATATAAAAATATTGGAAATAAATTAATGAGGTATATTGAAAAACCTGTCCGGAATGGACCGAGCTCGACAAAAATACTACTTTAAAACGGATGGAATAGATTCGTTGAACTGGCACTATCTCCTCAAATGCTTTGCGTATTTTCATTCGGTAGAGTTTCTGCAAATCTGTAAAACCAGGGCTAATAGAATATATAAAAATATTGGAAATAAATTAATGAGGTTTATTGAAAAACCTGGTCGGAATGGACCGAAGTCGACAAAAATACTACTGTAAAACGGATGGAATAGACTCGTTGAGTATTTTCATTCGGTAAAGTTTCCGCACATCTGTGAGACGATGGCTATTAGAATATATAAAAATATTGGAAATATATGAATGAGGCCTATTGAAAAACCTGACCGAAATGGACCGAACTCGACAAAAATACTACTCTAAAACGGATGGAATAGACTCGTTGAACTAGCACTATCTCCTCAAATACTTTGAGTATTTTCATTCGGTAAAGTTTCCGCACATCTGTGGAACCATGCCTATTAGAATATATAAAAATATTGGAAATAAATTAATGAGGTATATTGAAAAACCTGTCCAGAATGGACCGAGCTCGACAAAAATACTACTTTAAAACGGATGGAATAGATTCGTTGAACTGGCACTATCTCCTCAAATGCTTTGCGTATTTTCATTCGGTAGAGTTTCTGCAAATCTGTAAAACCAGGGCTAATAGAATATATAAAAATATTGGAATTGAATTAATGAGGTATATTGAAAAACCTGGTCGGAATGGACCGAAGTCGACAAAAATACTACTGTAAAACAGATGGAATAGACTCGTTGACCTGGCACTATGTCTTAAACTAATTTAAGTATTTTCATTCGGTAAAGTTTCCCCACATCTGTGAAACAAGGGCTATTAGAATATATAAAAATATTGGAAAAAAATTAATGAGGTATATTGAAAATCCTGGTCGGAATGGACCGAACTCGACAAAAATACTACTCTAAAACGGATGGAATAGACTCGTTGAACTGGCACTATCTCCTTAAATGCTTTGAGTATTTTCATTCGGTAAAGTTTCCGCACATCTGTGAAACGAGGGCTATTAGAATATATAAAAATATTGGAAATAAATTAATCAGCTATATTGAAAAACCTGGACGGTACGGACCGAGCTCGAGAAAAATACTACTTTAAAACGGATGGAATAGATTCGTTGAACTGGCACTATCTCCTCAAATGCTTTGCGTATTTTCATTCGGTAGAGTTTCTGTATATCTGTAAAACCAGGGCTAATAGAATATATAAAAATATTGGAAATAAATTAATGAGGTTTATTGAAAAACCTGGTCGGAATGGACCGAAGTCGACAAAAATACTACTGTAAAACGGATGGAATAGACTCGTTGAACTGGCACTATCTCCTCAAATACTTTGAGTATTTTCATTCGGTAAAGTTTCCGCACATCTGTGAAACGAGGGCTATTAGAATATATAAAAATATTGAAATTGAATTAATGAGGTATATTGAAAAACCTGGTCGGAATGGACCGAAGTCGACAAAAATACTACTGTAAAACGGTTGGAACAGACCCGTTGAACTGGCACTATCTCCTTAAATGCTTTGAGTATTTTCATTCGGTAAAGTTTCCGCACATCTGTGAAACCAGGCCTATTAGAATATATGAAAATATTGGAAATAAATTAATGAGGTATATTGAAAAACCTGGCCGGAATGGACCGAAGTCGACAAAAATACTACTGTAAAACGGATGGAATAGACTCGTTGAACTGGCATATCTCCTCAAATACTTTGAGTATTTTCATTCGGTAAAGTTTCCGCACATCTGTGAAACCAGGGCTATTGGAATATATAAAAAGATTGGAAATAAATTAATGAGGCATATTGAAAAACCTGTCCGGAATGGACCGAGCTCGACAAAAATACTACTGTAAAACGGTTGGAACAGACTCGTTGAACTGGCACCATCTCCTAAACTACTTTGAGTATTTTCATTCGGTAAAGTTTCCGCACATCTGTGAAACCAGGGCTCTTATAATATATAAAAATACTGGAAATAAATTAATGAGGTATATTGAAAAACTTGATCGGAATGGACCGAACTCGAAAAAAACACTACTTTAAAACGGATGGAATAGACTCGTTGAACTGGCACTATCTCCTTAAATGCTTTGAGTATTTTCATTCGGTAAAGTTTCCGCACATCTGCGAAACCAGGGCTATTAGAATATATAAAAATATTGGAAATAAATTAATGAGGTATATTGAAAAACCTGGTCGGAATGGACCGAACTCGACGAAAATACTACTGTAAAACGGATGGAATAGACTCGTTGAACTGGCACTATCTCCTTAAATGCTTTGAGTATTTTCATTCAGTAAAGTTTCCGCACATCTGTGAAACCAGGGCTCTTAGAATATATAAAAATATTGCAAATAAAATAATGAGGTATATTGAAAAACCTGACCGGTACGGACAGAGCTCGACAAAAATACTACTGTAAAACGGATGGAATAGACTCGTTGAACTGGCACTATCTTCTTAAATGCTTTGAGTATTTTCATTCGGTAAAGTTTCCGCACATCTGTGAAACCAGGGCTATTAGAATATATAAAAATATTGGAAATAAATTAATCAGCTATATTGAAAAACCTGGCCGGTACGGACCGAGCTGGACAAAAACACTACTCTAAAACGGATATAATAGACTCGTTGAACTGGCACTATCTCCTCAAATACTTTGAGTATTTTCATTCGGTAAAGTTTCCGCACATCTGTGTAACGAGGGCTATTAGAATATATAAAAATACTGGAAATAAATTAATGAGGTATATTGAAAAACCTGGTCGGAATGGACCGAACTCGACGAAAATACTACTGTAAAACGGATGGAATTGACTCGTTGAACTGGCACTATCTCCTTAAATGCTTTGAGTATTTTCATTCAGTAAAGTTTCCGCACATCTGTGAAACCAGGGCTATTAGAATATATAAAAATATTGCAAATAAAATAATGAGGTATATTGAAAAACCTAGCCGGTACGGACAGAGCTCGACAAAAATACTACTGTAAAACGGATGGAATAGACTCGTTGAACTGGCACTATCTTCTTAAATGCTTTGAGTATTTTCATTCGGTAAAGTTTCCGCACATCTGTGAAACCAGGGCTATTAGAATATATAAAAATATTGGAAATAAATTAATCAGCTATATTGAAAAACCTGGCCGGTACGGACCGAGCTGGACAAAAACACTGCTCTAAAACGGATAGAATAGACTCGTTGAACTGGCACTATCTCCTCAAATACTTTGAGTATTTTCATTCGGTAAAGTATCCGCATATCTGTGTAACGAGGGCTATTAGAATATATAAAAATACTGGAAATAAATTAATGAGGTATATTGAAAAACTTGGTCGGAATGGACCGAACTCGACGAAAATACTACTGTAAAACGGATAGAATAGACTCTTTGAACTGGCACTATCTCCTCAAATACTTTGAGTATTTTCATTCGGTAAAGTTTCCCCACATCTGTGAAACCAGGCCTATTAGAATATATAAAAATATTGGAAATAAATTAATGAGGTTTATTGAAAAACCTGGTCGGAATGGACCGAAGTCGATAAAAAATACTACTGTAAAACGGTTGGAACAGACTCGTTGAACTGGCACCATCTCCTAAACTACTTTGAGTATTTTCATTCGGTAAAGTTTCCGCACATCTGTGAAACCAGGGCTCTTATAATATATAAAAATACTGGAAATAAATTAATGAGGTATATTGAAAAACTTGATCGGAATGGACCGAACTCGAAAAAAACACTACTTTAAAACGGATGGAATAGACTCGTTGAACTGGCACTATCTCCTTAAATGCTTTGAGTATTTTCATTCGGTAAAGTTTCCGCACATCTGTGAAACCAGGGCTATTAGAATATATAAAAATATTTGAAATAAATTAATGAGGTATATTGAAAAACCTGGTCGGAATGGACCGAACTCGACGAAAATACTACTGTAAAACGGATGGAATAGACTCGTTGAACTGGCACTATCTCCTTAAATGCTTTGAGTATTTTCATTCAGTAAAGTTTCCGTACATCTGTGAAACCAGGGCTCTTAGAATATATAAAAATATTGCAAATAAAATAATGAGGTATATTGAAAAACCTGGCCGGTACGGACAGAGCTCGACAAAAATACTACTGTAAAACGGATGGAATAGACTCGTTGAACTGGCACTATCTTCTTAAATGCTTTGAGTATTTTCATTCGGTAAAGTTTCCGCACATCTGTGAAACCAGGGCTATTAGAATATATAAAAATATTGGAAATAAATTAATCAGCTATATTGAAAAACCTGGCCGGTACGGACCGAGCTGGACAAAAACACTACTCTAAAACGGATATAATAGACTCGTTGAACTGGCACTATCTCCTCAAATACTTTGAGTATTTTCATTCGGTAAAGTTTCCGCACATCTGTGTAACAAGGGCTATTAGAATATATAAAAATACTGGAAATAAATTAATGAGGTATATTGAAAAACCTTGTCGGAATGGACCGAACTCGACGAAAATACTACTGTAAAACGGATGGAATTGACTCGTTGAACTGGCACTATCTCCTTAAATGCTTTGAGTATTTTCATTCAGTAAAGTTTCCGCACATCTGTGAAACCAGGGCTATTAGAATATATAAAAATATTGCAAATAAAATAATGAGGTATATTGAAAAACCTAGCCGGTACGGACAGAGCTCGACAAAAATACTACTGTAAAACGGATGGAATAGACTCGTTGAACTGGCACTATCTTCTTAAATGCTTTGAGTATTTTCATTCGGTAAAGTTTCCGCACATCTGTGAAACCAGGGCTATTAGAATATATAAAAATATTGGAAATAAATTAATCAGCTATATTGAAAAACCTGGCCGGTACGGACCGAGCTGGACAAAAACACTGCTCTAAAACGGATAGAATAGACTCGTTGAACTGGCACTATCTCCTCAAATACTTTGAGTATTTTCATTCGGTAAAGTTTCCGCACATCTGTGTAACGAGGGCTATTAGAATATATAAAAATACTGGAAATAAATTAATGAGGTATATTGAAAAACTTGGTCGGAATGGACCGAACTCGACGAAAATACTACTGTAAAACGGATAGAATAGACTCTTTGAACTGGCACTATCTCCTCAAATACTTTGAGTATTTTCATTCGGTAAAGTTTCCCCACATCTGTGAAACCAGGCCTATTAGAATATATAAAAATATTGGAAATAAATTAATGAGGTTTATTGAAAAACCTGGTCGGAATGGACCGAAGTCGATAAAAAATACTACTGTAAATCGGATGGAATAGACTCGTTGAACTGGCACTATCTCCTCAAATACTTTGAGTATTTTCATTCGGTAAAGTTTCCGCACATCTGTGAAACGAGGGCTATTAGAATATATAAAAATATTGGAAATAAATTTATGACGTATATTGCATAACCTGGCCGGAATAGACCGAGCTCGACAAAAATACTACTTTAAAACGGATCGAATAGATTCGTTGAACTGGCAATATCTCCTCAAATACTTTGAGTATTTTCATTCGGTTAAGTTTCCGCAGATCTGTGAACTCAGGGCTATTAGAATATATAAAAATATTGGAAATAAATTAATGAGGTATATTGAAAAACCTGGTCGGAATGGACCGAAGTCGATAAAAAATACTACTCTAAAACGGATAGAATAGACTCGTTGATCTGGCACTATCTCCTCAAATGCTTTGAGTATTTTCATTCGGTAAAGTTTCCGCACATCTTTGAAACCAAGCCTATTAGAATATATAAAAATATTGGAAATAAATTAATGAGGTATATTGTAAAAAACTGGTCGGAGTGGACCGAAGTTGACAAAAATACTACTGTTAAACGGATGGAATAGACTCGTTGAACTGGCACTATGTCATCAAATGCTTTGAGTATTTTCATTCGGTAAAGTTTCCGCACATCTGTGAATCGATGGCTATTAGAATATATAAAAATATTGGAAATATATGAATGAGGCCTATTGAAAAACCTGACCGGAATGGACCGAACTCGACAAAAATACTACTCTAAAACGGATGGAATAGACTCGTTGAACTAGCACTATCTCCTCAAATACTTTGAGTATTTTCATTCGGTAAAGTTTCCGCAAATCTGTGGAACCATGCCTATTAGAATATATAAAAATATTGGAAATAAATTAATGAGGTATATTGAAAAACCTGTCCGGAATGGACCGAGCTCGACAAAAATACTACTTTCAAACGGATGGAATAGATTCGTTGAACTGGCACTATCTCCTCAAATGCTTTGCGTATTTTCATTCGGTAGAGTTTCTGTAAATCTGTAAAACCAGGGCTAATAGAATATATAAAAATATTGGAAATAAATTAATGAGGTTTATTGAAAAACCTGGTCGGAATGGACCGAAGTCGACAAAAATACTACTGTAAAACGGATGGAATAGACTCGTTGAGTATTTTCATTCGGTAAAGTTTCCGCACATCTGTGAGACGATGGCTATTAGAATATATAAAAATATTGGAAATATATGAATGAGGCCTATTGAAAAACCTGACCGGAATGGACCGAACTCGACAAAAATACTACTCTAAAACGGATGGAATAGACTCGTTGAACTAGCACTATCTCCTCAAATACTTTGAGTATTTTCATTCGGTAAAGTTTCCGCACATCTGTGGAACCATGCCTATTAGAATATATAAAAATATTGGAAATAAATGAATGAGGTATATTGAAAAACCTGTCCGGAATGGACCGAGCTCGACAAAAATACTACTTTAAAACGGATGGAATAGATTCGTTGAACTGGCACTATCTCCTCAAATGCTTTGCGTATTTTCATTCGGTAGAGTTTCTGTAAATCTGTAAAACCAGGGCTAATAGAATATATAAAAATATTGGAATTGAATTAATGAGGTATATTGAAAAACCTGGTCGGAATGGACCGAAGTCGACAAAAATACTACTGTAAAACAGATGGAATAGACTCGTTGACCTGGCACTATGTCTTAAACTAATTTAAGTATTTTCATTCGGTAAAGTTTCCCCACATCTGTGAAACAAGGGCTATTAGTATATATAAAAATATTGGAAAAAAATTAATGAGGTATATTGAAAATCCTGGTCGGAATGGACCGAACTCGACAAAAATACTACTCTAAAACGGATGGAATAGACTCGTTGAACTGGCACTATCTCCTTAAATGCTTTGAGTATTTTCATTCGGTAAAGTTTCCGCACATCTGTGAAACGAGGGCTATTAGAATATATAAAAATATTGGAAATAAATTAATCAGCTATATTGAAAAACCTGGACGGTACGGACCGAGCTCGAGAAAAATACTACTTTAAAACGGATGGAATAGATTCGTTGAACTGGCACTATCTCCTCAAATGCTTTGCGTATTTTCATTCGGTAGAGTTTCTGTATATCTGTAAAACCAGGGCTAATAGAATATATAAAAATATTGGAAATAAATTAATGAGGTTTATTGAAAAACCTGGTCGGAATGGACCGAAGTCGACAAAAATACTACTGTAAAACGGATGGAATAGACTCGTTGAACTGGCACTATCTCCTCAAATACTTTGAGTATTTTCATTCGGTAAAGTTTCCGCACATCTGTGAAACCAGGCCTATTAGAATATATAAAAATATTGAAATTGAATTAATGAGGTATATTGAAAAACCTGGTCGGAATGGACCGAAGTCGACAAAAATACTACTGTAAAACGGTTGGAACAGACCCGTTGAACTGGCACTATCTCCTTAAATGCTTTGAGTATTTTCATTCGGTAAAGTTTCCGCACATCTGTGAAACCAGGCCTATTAGAATATATGAAAATATTGGAAATAAATTAATGAGGTATATTGAAAAACCTGGCCGGAATGGACCGAGCTCGACAAAAATACTACTTTAAAACGGATGGAATAGATTCGTTGAACTGGCCCTATCTCCTCAAATGCTTTGCGTATTTTCATTCGGTAGAGTTTCTGCAAATCTGTAAAACAAGGGCTAATAGAATATATAAAAATATTGGAAATAAATTAATGAGGTTTATTGAAAAACCTGGTCGGAATGGACCGAAGTCGACAAAAATACTACTGTAAAACGGATGGAATAGACTCGTTGAACTGGCACTATCTCCTCAAATACTTTGAGTATTTTCATTCGGTAAAGTTTCCGCACATCTGTGAAACGAGGGCTATTAGAATATATAAAAATATTGGAATTGAATTAATGAGGTATATTGTAAAACCTGGTCGGAATGGACGGAAGTCGACAAAAATACTACTGTAAAACAGATGGAATAGACTCGTTGAACTGGCACTATGTCTTAAACTAATTTGAGTATTTTCATTCGGTAAAGTTTCCGCACATTTGCGAAACCAGGCCTATTAGAATATATAAAAATATTGGAAAGAAATTAATGAGGTATATTGAAAAACCCTGCCGGAATTGACCGAAGTCGACAAAAATACTACTGTAAAGCGGATGGAACAGACTCGTTGAACTGGCACTATGTCATCAAATGCTTTGCGTATTTTCATTCGGTAGAGTTTCTGCAAATCTGTAAAACCAGGGCTAATAGAATATATAAAAATATTGGAAAAAAATTAATGAGGTATATTGAAAATCCTGGTCGGAATGGACCGAACTCGACAAAAATACTACTCTAAAACGGATGGAATAGACTCGTTGAACTGGCACTATCTCCTTAAATGCTTTGAGTATTTTCATTCGGTAAAGTTTCCGCACATCTGTGAAACCAGGGCTATTAGAATATATAAAAATATTGGAATTGAATTAATGAGGTATATTGAAAAAGCTGGTCGGAATGGACCGAAGTCGACAAAAATACTACTGTAAAACGGTTGGAACAGACCCGTTGAACTGGCACTATCTCCTTAAATGCTTTGAGTATTTTCATTCGGTAAAGTTTCCGCACATCTGTGAAACCAGGCCTATTAGAATATATGAAAATATTGGAAATAAATTAATGAGGTATATTGAAAAACCTGGCCGGAATGGACCGAGCTCGACAAAAATACTACTTTAAAACGGATGGAATAGATTCGTTGAACTGGCACTATCTCCTCAAATGCTTTGCGTATTTTCATTCGGTAGAGTTTCTGCAAATCTGTAAAACCAGGGCTAATAGAATATATAAAAATATTGGAAATAAATTAATGAGGTTTATTGAAAAACCTGGTCGGAATGGACCGAAGTCGACAAAAATAGTACTGTAAAACGGATGGAATAGACTCGTTGAACTGGCACTATCTCCTCAAATACTTTGAGTATTTTCATTCGGTAAAGTTTCCGCACATCTGTGAAACGAGGGCTATTAGAATATATAAAAATATTGGAATTGAATTAATGAGGTATATTGTAAAACCTGGTCGGAATGGTCCGAAGTCGACAAAAATACTACTGTAAAACAGATGGAATAGACTCGTTGAACTGGCACTATGTCTTAAACTAATTTGAGTATTTTCATTCGGTAAAGTTTCCGCACATTTGCGAAACCAGGCCTATTAGAATATATAAAAATATTGGAAAGAAATTAATGAGGTATATTGAAAAACCATGCCGGAATGGACCGAAGTCGACAAAAATACTACTGTAAAACGGATGGAATACACTCGTTGAACTGGCACTATGTCATCAAATGCTTTGAGTATTTTCATTCGGTAAAGTTTCCGCACATCTGTGAAACGATGTCTATTAGAATATATAAAAATATTGGAATTGAATTAATGAGGTATATTGAAAAACCTGTCCGGAATGGACCGAGCTCGACAAAAATACTACTGTAAAACGGTTGGAACAGACCCGTTGAACTGGCACTATCTCTTAAACTACTTTGAGTATTTTCATTCGGTAAAGTTTCCGCACATCTGTGAAACGAGGGCTATTAGAATATATAAAAATATTGGAAAAAAATTAATGAGGTATATTGAAAATCCTGGTCGGAATGGACCGAACTCGACAAAAATACTACTCTAAAACGGATGGAATAGACTCGTTGAACTGGCACTATCTCCTTAAATGCTTTGAGTATTTTCATTCGGTAAGGTTTCCGCACATCTGTGAAACCAGGGCTATTAGAATAGATAAAAATATTGGAAATAAATTAATCAGCTATATTGAAAAACCTTGACGGTACGGACCGAGCTCGAGAAAAATACTACTTTAAAACGGATGGAATAGATTCGTTGAACTGGCACTATCTCCTCAAATGCTTTGCGTATTTTCATTCGGTAGAGTTTCTGCAAATCTGTAAAACAAGGGCTAATAGAATATATAAAAATATTGGAAATAAATTAATGAGGTTTATTGAAAAACCTGGTCGGAATGGACCGAAGTCGACAAAAATACTACTGTAAAACGGATGGAATAGACTCGTTGAACTTGCACTATCTCCTCAAATACTTTGAGTATTTTCATTCGGTAAAGTTTCCGCACATCTGTGAAACAAGGGCTATTAGAATATATAAAAATATTGGAATTGAATTAATGAGGTATATTGAAAAACCTGGTCGGAATGGACCGAAGTCGACAAAAATACTACTGTAAAACAGATGGAATAGACTCGTTGACCTGGCACTATGTCTTAAACTAATTTAAGTATTTTCATTCGGTAAAGTTTCCCCACATCTGTGAAACAAGGGCTATTAGAATATATAAAAATATTGGAAAAAAATTAATGAGGTATATTGAAAATCCTGGTCGGAATGGACCGAACTCGACAAAAATACTACTCTAAAACGGATGGAATAGACTCGTTGAACTGGCACTATCTCCTTAAATGCTTTGAGTATTTTCATTCGGTAAAGTTTCCGCACATCTGTGAAACGAGGGCTATTAGAATATATAAAAATATTGGAAATAAATTAATCAGCTATATTGAAAAACCTGGACGGTACGGACCGAGCTCGAGAAAAATACTACTTTAAAACGGATGGAATAGATTCGTTGAACTGGCACTATCTCCTCAAATGCTTTGCGTATTTTCATTCGGTAGAGTTTCTGTATATCTGTAAAACCAGGGCTAATAGAATATATAAAAATATTGGAAATAAATTAATGAGGTTTATTGAAAAACCTGGTCGGAATGGACCGAAGTCGACAAAAATACTACTGTAAAACAGATGGAATAGACTCGTTGAACTGGCACTATCTCCTCAAATACTTTGAGTATTTTCATTCGGTAAAGTTTCCGCACATCTGTGAAACAAGGGCTATTAGAATATATAAAAATATTGGAATTGAATTAATGAGGTATATTGAAAAACCTGGTCGGAATGGACCGAAGTCGACAAAAATACTACTGTAAAACGGTTGGAACAGACCCGTTGAACTGGCACTATCTCCTCAAATGCTTTGAGTATTTTCATTCGGTAAAGTTTCCGCACATCTGTTAAACCAGGCCTATTAGAATATATGAAAATATTGAAATAAATTAATGAGGTATATTGAAAAACCTGGCCGGAATGGACCGAGCTCGACAAAAATACTGCTTTAAAACGGATGGAATAGATTCGTTGAACTGGCCCTATCTCCTCAAATGCTTTGCGTATTTTCATTCGGTAGAGTTTCTGCAAATCTGTAAAACCAGGGCTAATAGAATATATAAAAATATTGGAAATAAATTAATGAGGTTTATTGAAAAACCTGGTCGGAATGGACCGAAGTCGACAAAAATACTACTGTAAAACGGATGGAATAGACTCGTTGAACTGGCACTATCTCCTCAAATACTTTGAGTATTTTCATTCGGTAAAGTTTCCGCACATCTGTGAAACGAGGGCTATTAGAATATATAAAAATATTGGAATTGAATTAATGAGGTATATTGTAAAACCTGGTCGGAATGGACCGAAGTCGACAAAAATACTACTGTAAAACAGATGGAATAGACTCGTTGAACTGGCACTATCTCCTTAAATGCTTTGAGTATTTTCATTCGGTAAGGTTTCCGCACATCTGTGAAACCAGGGCTATTAGAATAGATAAAAATATTGGAAATAAATTAATCAGCTATATTGAAAAACCTTGACGGTACGGACCGAGCTCGAGAAAAATACTACTTTAAAACGGATGGAATAGATTCGTTGAACTGGCACTATCTCCTCAAATGCTTTGCGTATTTTCATTCGGTAGAGTTTCTGCAAATCTGTAAAACAAGGGCTAATAGAATATATAAAAATATTGGAAATAAATTAATGAGGTTTATTGAAAAACCTGGTCGGAATGGACCGAAGTCGACAAAAATACTACTGTAAAACGGATGGAATAGACTCGTTGAACTGGCACTATCTCCTCAAATACTTTGAGTATTTTCATTCGGTAAAGTTTCCGCACATCTGTGAAACAAGGGCTATTAGAATATATAAAAATATTGGAATTGAATTAATGAGGTATATTGAAAAACCTGGTCGGAATGGACCGAAGTCGACAAAAATACTACTGTAAAACAGATGGAATAGACTCGTCGACCTGGCACTATGTCTTAAACTAATTTAAGTATTTTCATTCGGTAAAGTTTCCCCACATCTGTGAAACAAGGGCTATTAGAATATATAAAAATATTGGAAAAAAATTCATGAGGTATATTGAAAATCCTGGTCGGAATGGACCGAACTCGACAAAAATACTACTCTAAAACGGATGGAATAGACTCGTTGAACTGGCACTATCTCCTTAAATGCTTTGAGTATTTTCATTCGGTAAAGTTTCCGCACATCTGTGGAACAAGGGCTATTAGAATATATAAAAATATTGGAATTGAATTAATGAGGTATATTGTAAAACCTGGTCGGAATGGACCGAAGTCGACAAAAATACTACTGTAAAACAGATGGAATAGACTCGTTGAACTGGCACTATCTCCTCAAATGCTTTGCGTATTTTCATTCGGTAGAGTTTCTGTATATCTGTAAAACCAGGGCTAATAGAATATATAAAAATATTGGAAAAAAATTAATGAGGTATATTGAAAATCCTGGTCGGAATGGACCGAACTCGACAAAAATACTACTCTAAAACGGATGGAATAGACTCGTTGAACTGGCACTATCTCCTTAAATGCTTTGAGTATTTTCATTCGGTAAAGTTTCCGCACATCTGTGAAACCAGGGCTATTAGAATATATAAAAATATTGGAATTGAATTAATGAGGTATATTGAAAAACCTGGTCGGAATGGACCGAAGTCGACAAAAATACTACTGTAAAACGGTTGGAACAGACCCGTTGAACTGGCACTATCTCCTTAAATGCTTTGAGTATTTTCATTCGGTAAAGTTTCCGCACATCTGTGAAACCAGGCCTATTAGAATATATGAAAATATTGGAAATAAATTAATGAGGTATATTGAAAAACCTGGCCGGAATGGACCGAGCTCGACAAAAATACTACTTTAAAACGGATGGAATAGATTCGTTGAACTGGCACTATCTCCTCAAATGCTTTGCGTATTTTCATTCGGTAGAGTTTCTGCAAATCTGTAAAACCAGGGCTAATAGAATATATAAAAATATTGGAAATAAATTAATGAGGTTTATTGAAAAACCTGGTCGGAATGGACCGAAGTCGACAAAAATAGTACTGTAAAACGGATGGAATAGACTCGTTGAACTGGCACTATCTCCTCAAATACTTTGAGTATTTTCATTCGGTAAAGTTTCCGCACATCTGTGAAACAAGGGCTATTAGAATATATAAAAATATTGGAAATAAATTAATCAGCTATATTGAAAAACCTTGACGGTACGGACCGAGCTCGAGAAAAATACTACTTTAAAACGGATGGAATAGATTCGTTGAACTGGCACTATCTCCTCAAATGCTTTGCGTATTTTCATTCGGTAAAGTTTCCGCACATCTGTGAAACGAGGGCTATTAGAATATATAAAAATATTGGAATTGAATTAATGAGGTATATTGAAAAACCTGGTCGGAATGGACCGAAGTCGACAAAAATACTACTGTAAAACAGATGGAATAGACTCGTTGACCTGGCACTATGTCTTAAACTAATTTAAGTATTTTCATTCGGTAAAGTTTCCCCACATCTGTGAAACAAGGGCTATTAGAATATATAAAAATATTGGAAAAAAATTCATGAGGTATATTGAAAATCCTGGTCGGAATGGACCGAACTCGACAAAAATACTACTCTAAAACGGATGGAATAGACTCGTTGAACTGGCACTATCTCCTTAAATGCTTTGAGTATTTTCATTCGGTAAAGTTTCCGCACATCTGTGGAACGAGGGCTATTAGAATATATAAAAATATTGGAATTGAATTAATGAGGTATATTGTAAAACCTGGTCGGAATGGACCGAAGTCGACAAAAATACTACTGTAAAACAGATGGAATAGACTCGTTGAACTGGCACTATCTCCTCAAATGCTTTGCGTATTTTCATTCGGTAGAGTTTCTGTATATCTGTAAAACCAGGGCTAATAGAATATATAAAAATATTGGAAAAAAATTAATGAGGTATATTGAAAATCCTGGTCGGAATGGACCGAACTCGAAAAAATACTACTCTAAAACGGATGGAATAGACTCGTTGAACTGGCACTATCTCCTTAAATGCTTTGAGTATTTTCATTCGGTAAAGTTTCCGCACATCTGTGAAACCAGGGCTATTAGAATATATAAAAATATTGGAATTGAATTAATGAGGTATATTGAAAAACCTGGTCGGAATGGACCGAAGTCGACAAAAATACTACTGTAAAACGGTTGGAACAGACCCGTTGAACTGGCACTATCTCCTTAAATGCTTTGAGTATTTTCATTCGGTAAAGTTTCCGCACATCTGTGAAACCAGGCCTATTAGAATATATGAAAATATTGGAAATAAATTAATGAGGTATATTGAAAAACCTGGCCGGAATGGACCGAGCTCGACAAAAATACTACTTTAAAACGGATGGAATAGATTCGTTGAACTGGCACTATCTCCTCAAATGCTTTGCGTATTTTCATTCGGTAGAGTTTCTGCAAATCTGTAAAACCAGGGCTAATAGAATATATAAAAATATTGGAAATAAATTAATGAGGTTTATTGAAAAACCTGGTCGGAATGGACCGAAGTCGACAAAAATAGTACTGTAAAACGGATGGAATAGACTCGTTGAACTGGCACTATCTCCTCAAATACTTTGAGTATTTTCATTCGGTAAAGTTTCCGCACATCTGTGAAACGAGGGTTATTAGAATATATAAAAATATTGGAATTGAATTAATGAGGTATATTGTAAAACCTGGTCGGAATGGTCCGAAGTCAACAAAAATACTACTGTAAAACAGATGGAATAGACTCGTTGAACTGGCACTATGTCTTAAACTAATTTGAGTATTTTCATTCGGTAAAGTTTCCGCACATTTGCGAAACCAGGCCTATTAGAATATATAAAAATATTGGAAAGAAATTAATGAGGTATATTGAAAAACCATGCCGGAATGGACCGAAGTCGACAAAAATACTACTGTAAAACGGATGGAATACACTCGTTGAACTGGCACTATGTCATCAAATGCTTTGAGTATTTTCATTCGGTAAAGTTTCCGCACATCTGTGAAACGATGTCTATTAGAATATATAAAAATATTGGAATTGAATTAATGAGGTATATTGAAAAACCTGTCCGGAATGGACCGAGCTCGACAAAAATACTACTGTAAAACGGTTGGAACAGACCCGTTGAACTGACACTATCTCTTAAACTACTTTGAGTATTTTCATTCGGTAAAGTTTCCGCACATCTGTGAAACGAGGGCTATTAGAATATATAAAAATATTGGAAAAAAATTAATGAGGTATATTGAAAATCCTGGTCGGAATGGACCGAACTCGACAAAAATACTACTCTAAAACGGATGGAATAGACTCGTTGAACTGGCACTATCTCCTTAAATGCTTTGAGTATTTTCATTCGGTAAGGTTTCCGCACATCTGTGAAACCAGGGCTATTAGAATAGATAAAAATATTGGAAATAAATTAATCAGCTATATTGAAAAACCTTGACGGTACGGACCGAGCTCGAGAAAAATACTACTTTAAAACGGATGGAATAGATTCGTTGAACTGGCACTATCTCCTCAAATGCTTTGCGTATTTTCATTCGGTAGAGTTTCTGCAAATCTGTAAAACAAGGGCTAATAGAATATATAAAAATATTGGAAATAAATTAATGAGGTTTATTGAAAAACCTGGTCGGAATGGACCGAAGTCGACAAAAATACTACTGTAAAACGGATGGAATAGACTCGTTGAACTTGCACTATCTCCTCAAATACTTTGAGTATTTTCATTCGGTAAAGTTTCCGCACATCTGTGAAACAAGGGCTATTAGAATATATAAAAATATTGGAATTGAATTAATGAGGTATATTGAAAAACCTGGTCGGAATGGACCGAAGTCGACAAAAATACTACTGTAAAACAGATGGAATAGACTCGTTGACCTGGCACTATGTCTTAAACTAATTTAAGTATTTTCATTCGGTAAAGTTTCCCCACATCTGTGAAACAAGGGCTATTAGAATATATAAAAATATTGGAAAAAAATTAATGAGGTATATTGAAAATCCTGGTCGGAATGGACCGAACTCGACAAAAATACTACTCTAAAACGGATGGAATAGACTCGTTGAACTGGCACTATCTCCTTAAATGCTTTGAGTATTTTCATTCGGTAAAGTTTCCGCACATCTGTGAAACGAGGGCTATTAGAATATATAAAAATATTGGAAATAAATTAATCAGCTATATTGAAAAACCTGGACGGTACGGACCGAGCTCGAGAAAAATACTACTTTAAAACGGATGGAATAGATTCGTTGAACTGGCACTATCTCCTCAAATGCTTTGCGTATTTTCATTCGGTAGAGTTTCTGTATATCTGTAAAACCAGGGCTAATAGAATATATAAAAATATTGGAAATAAATTAATGAGGTTTATTGAAAAACCTGGTCGGAATGGACCGAAGTCGACAAAAATACTACTGTAAAACAGATGGAATAGACTCGTTGAACTGGCACTATCTCCTCAAATACTTTGAGTATTTTCATTCGGTAAAGTTTCCGCACATCTGTGAAACAAGGGCTATTAGAATATATAAAAATATTGGAATTGAATTAATGAGGTATATTGAAAAACCTGGTCGGAATGGACCGAAGTCGACAAAAATACTACTGTAAAACGGTTGGAACAGACCCGTTGAACTGGCACTATCTCCTCAAATGCTTTGAGTATTTTCATTCGGTAAAGTTTCCGCACATCTGTTAAACCAGGCCTATTAGAATATATGAAAATATTGAAATAAATTAATGAGGTATATTGAAAAACCTGGCCGGAATGGACCGAGCTCGACAAAAATACTGCTTTAAAACGGATGGAATAGATTCGTTGAACTGGCCCTATCTCCTCAAATGCTTTGCGTATTTTCATTCGGTAGAGTTTCTGCAAATCTGTAAAACCAGGGCTAATAGAATATATAAAAATATTGGAAATAAATTAATGAGGTTTATTGAAAAACCTGGTCGGAATGGACCGAAGTCGACAAAAATACTACTGTAAAACGGATGGAATAGACTCGTTGAACTGGCACTATCTCCTCAAATACTTTGAGTATTTTCATTCGGTAAAGTTTCCGCACATCTGTGAAACGAGGGCTATTAGAATATATAAAAATATTGGAATTGAATTAATGAGGTATATTGTAAAACCTGGTAGGAATGGACCGAAGTCGACAAAAATACTACTGTAAAACAGATGGAATAGACTCGTTGAACTGGCACTATCTCCTTAAATGCTTTGAGTATTTTCATTCGGTAAGGTTTCCGCACATCTGTGAAACCAGGGCTATTAGAATAGATAAAAATATTGGAAATAAATTAATCAGCTATATTGAAAAACCTTGACGGTACGGACCGAGCTCGAGAAAAATACTACTTTAAAACGGATGGAATAGATTCGTTGAACTGGCACTATCTCCTCAAATGCTTTGCGTATTTTCATTCGGTAGAGTTTCTGCAAATCTGTAAAACAAGGGCTAATAGAATATATAAAAATATTGGAAATAAATTAATGAGGTTTATTGAAAAACCTGGTCGGAATGGACCGAAGTCGACAAAAATACTACTGTAAAACGGATGGAATAGACTCGTTGAACTGGCACTATCTCCTCAAATACTTTGAGTATTTTCATTCGGTAAAGTTTCCGCACATCTGTGAAACAAGGGCTATTAGAATATATAAAAATATTGGAATTGAATTAATGAGGTATATTGAAAAACCTGGTCGGAATGGACCGAAGTCGACAAAAATACTACTGTAAAACAGATGGAATAGACTCGTTGACCTGGCACTATGTCTTAAACTAATTTAAGTATTTTCATTCGGTAAAGTTTCCCCACATCTGTGAAACAAGGGCTATTAGAATATATAAAAATATTGGAAAAAAATTCATGAGGTATATTGAAAATCCTGGTCGGAATGGACCGAACTCGACAAAAATACTACTCTAAAACGGATGGAATAGACTCGTTGAACTGGCACTATCTCCTTAAATGCTTTGAGTATTTTCATTCGGTAAAGTTTCCGCACATCTGTGGAACGAGGGCTATTAGAATATATAAAAATATTGGAATTGAATTAATGAGGTATATTGTAAAACCTGGTCGGAATGGACCGAAGTCGACAAAAATACTACTGTAAAACAGATGGAATAGACTCGTTGAACTGGCACTATGTCTTAAACTAATTTGAGTATTTTCATTCGGTAAAGTTTCCGCACATTTGCGAAACCAGGCCTATTAGAATATATAAAAATATTGGAAAGAAATTAATGAGGTATATTGAAAAACCATGCCGGAATGGACCGAAGTCGACAAAAATACTACTGTAAAACGGATGGAATACACTCGTTGAACTGGCACTATGTCATCAAATGCTTTGAGTATTTTCATTCGGTAAAGTTTCCGCACATCTGTGAAACGATGTCTATTAGAATATATAAAAATATTGAAATTGAATTAATGAGGTATATTGAAAAACCTGTCCGGAATGGACCGAGCTCGACAAAAATACTACTGTAAAACGGTTGGAACAGACCCGTTGAACTGGCACTATCTCTTAAACTACTTTGAGTATTTTCATTCGGTAAAGTTTCCCCACATCTGTGAAACAAGGGCTATTAGAATATATAAAAATATTGGAAAAAAATTCATGAGGTATATTGAAAATCCTGGTCGGAATGGACCGAACTCGACAAAAATACTACTCTAAAACGGATGGAATAGACTCGTTGAACTGGTACTATCTCCTTAAATGCTTTGAGTATTTTCATTCGGTAAAGTTTCCGCACATCTGTGAAACCAGGGCTATTAGAATATATAAAAATATTGGAATTGAATTAATGAGGTATATTGAAAAACCTGGTCGGAATGGACCGAAGTCGACAAAAATACTACTGTAAAACGGTTGGAACAGACCCGTTGAACTGGCACTATCTCCTTAAATGCTTTGAGTATTTTCATTCGGTAAAGTTTCCGCACATCTGTGAAACCAGGCCTATTAGAATATATGAAAATATTGGAAATAAATTAATGAGGTATATTGAAAAACCTGGCCGGAATGGACCGAGCTCGACAAAAATACTACTTTAAAACGGATGAAATAGATTCGTTGAACTGGCACTATCTCCTCAAATGCTTTGCGTATTTTCATTCGGTAGAGTTTCTGCAAATCTGTAAAACCAGGGCTAATAGAATATATAAAAATATTGGAAATAAATTAATGAGGTTTATTGAAAAACCTGGTCGGAATGGACCGAAGTCGACAAAAATACTACTGTAAAACGGATGGAATAGACTCGTTGAACTGGCACTATCTCCTCAAATACTTTGAGTATTTTCATTCGGTAAAGTTTCCGCACATCTGTGAAACGAGGGCTATTAGAATATATAAAAATTTTGGAATTGAATTAATGAGGTATATTGTAAAACCTGGTCGGAATGGACCGAAGTCGACAAAAATACTACTGTAAAACAGATGGAATAGACTCGTTGAACTGGCACTATGTCTTAAACTAATTTGAGTATTTTCATTCGGTAAAGTTTCCGCACATTTGCGAAACCAGGCCTATTAGAATATATAAAAATATTGGAAAGAAATTAATGAGGTATATTGAAAAACCATGCCGGAATTGACCGAAGTCGACAAAAATACTTCTGTAAAACGGATGGAATACACTCGTTGAACTGGCACTATGTCATCAAATGCTTTGAGTATTTTCATTCGGTAAAGTTTCCGCACATCTGTGAAACGATGTCTATTAGAATATATAAAAATATTGGAATTGAATTAATGAGGTATATTGAAAAACCTGTCCGGAATGGACCGAGCTCGACAAAAATACTACTGTAAAACGGTTGGAACAGACCCGTTGAACTGGCACTATCTCTTAAACTACTTTGAGTATTTTCATTCGGTAAAGTTTCCGCACATCTGTGAAACGAGGGCTATTAGAATATATAAAAATATTGGAAAAAAATTAATGAGGTATATTGAAAATCCTGGTCGGAATGGACCGAACTCGACAAAAATACTACTCTAAAACGGATGGAATAGACTCGTTGAACTGGCACTATCTCCTTAAATGCTTTGAGTATTTTCATTCGGTAAGGTTTCCGCACATCTGTGAAACCAGGGCTATTAGAATAGATAAAAATATTGGAAATAAATTAATCAGCTATATTGAAAAACCTTGACGGTACGGACCGAGCTCGAGAAAAATTCTACTTTAAAACGGATGGAATAGATTCGTTGAACTGGCACTATCTCCTCAAATGCTTTGCGTATTTTCATTCGGTAGAGTTTCTGCAAATCTGTAAAACCAGGGCTAATAGAATATATAAAAATATTGGAAATAAATTAATGAGGTTTATTGAAAAACCTGGTCGGAATGGACGGAAGTCGACAAAAATAATACTGTAAAACGGATGGAATAGACTCGTTGAACTGGCACTATCTCCTCAAATACTTTGAGTATTTTCATTCGGTAAAGTTTCCGCACATCTGTGAAACAAGGGCTATTAGAATATATAAAAATATTGGAAATAATTTAATCAGCTATATTGAAAAACCTTGACGGTACGGACCGAGCTCGAGAAAAATACTACTTTAAAACGGATGGAATAGATTCGTTGAACTGGCACTATCTCCTCAAATGCTTTGCGTATTTTCATTCGGTAAAGTTTCCGCACATCTGTGAAACGAGGGCTATTAGAATATATAAAAATATTGGAATTGAATTAATGAGGTATATTGAAAAACCTGGTCGGAATGGACCGAAGTCGACAAATATACTACTGTAAAACAGATGGAATAGACCCGTTGAACTAGCACTATGTCTTAAACTAATTTGAGTATTTTCATTCGGTAAAGTTTCCGCACATTTGCGAATCCAGGCCTATTAGAATATATAAAAATATTGGAAATAAATAAATGAGGTATATTGAAAAACACTGCCGGAATTGACCGAAGTCGAGAAAAATACTACTGTAAAACGGATGGAATACACTCGTTGAACTGGCACTATGTCATCAAATGCTTTGAGTATTTTCATTCGGTAAAGTTTCCGCACATCTGTGAAACGATGGCTATTAGAATATATAAAAATATTGGAAATATATGAATGAGGCCTATTGAAAAACCTGACCGGAATGGACCGAACTCGACAAAAATACTACTCTAAAACGGATGGAATAGACTCGTTGAACTAGCACTATCTCCTCAAATACTTTGAGTATTTTCATTCGGTAAAGTTTCCCATAATATGTAAAACCATGCCTATTAGAATATATAAAAATATTGGAAATAAATTAATGAGGTATATTGAAAAACCTGGCCGGAATGGACCGAGCTCGACAAAAATACTACTTTAAAACGGATGGAATGGATTCGTTGAACTGGCACTATCTCCTCAAATGCTTTGCGTATTTTCATTCGGTAGAGTTTCTGCAAATCTGTAAAACCAGGGCTAATAGAATATATAAAAATATTGGAAATAAATTAATGAGGTTTATTGAAAAACCTGGTCGGAATGGACCGAAGTCGACAAAAATACTACTGTAAAACGGATGGAATAGACTCGTTGAACTGGCACTATCTCCTCAAATACTTTGAGTATTTTCATTCGGTAAAGTTTCCGCACATCTGTGAAACGAGGGCTATTAGAATATATAAAAATATTGGAATTGAATTAATGAGGTATATTGAAAAACCTGGTCGGAATGGACCGAAGTCGACAAAAATGCTACTGTAAAACAGATGGAATAGACTCGTTGAACTGGCACTATGTCTTAAACTAATTTGAGTATTTTCATTCGGTAAAGTTTCCGCACATTTGCGAAACCAGGCCTATTAGAATATATAAAAATATTGGAAATATATGAATGAGGCCTATTGAAAAACCTGACCGGAATGGACCGAACTCGACAAAAATACTACTCTAAAACGGATGGAATAGACTCGTTGAACTAGCACTATCTCCTCAAATACTTTGAGTATTTTCATTCGGTAAAGTTTCCGCACATCTGTGGAACCATGCCTATTAGAATATATAAAAATATTGGAAATAAATTAATGAGGTATATTTAAAAACCTGGTCGGAATGGACCGAAGTCGACAAAAATACTATTCTAAAACGGATGGAATAGACTTGTTGAACTGCCACTATCTCTTAAACTAATTTAAGTGTATTTGCATTCGGTAAAGTTTCCGCACATCTATGAAACCAGGGCAATTAGAATATATAAAAATATTGGAATTAAATTTATGACGTATATTGCATAACCTGGCCGGAATAGACCGAGCTCGACAAAAATACTACTTTAAAACGGATGGAATAGATTCGTTGAACTGGCACTATCTCCTCAAATGCTTTGCGTATTTTCATTCGGTAGAGTTTCTGCAAATCTGTAAAACCAGGGCTAATAGAATATATAAAAATATTGGAAATAAATTAATGAGGTTTATTGAAAAACCTGGTCGGAATGGACCGAAGTCGACAAAAATACTACTGTAAAACGGATGGAATAGACTCGTTGAACTGGCACTATCTGCTCAAATACTTTGAGTATTTTCATTCGTTAAAGTTTCCGCACATCTGCGAAACAAGGGCTATTAGAATATATAAAAATATTGGAAATATATGAATGAGGCCTACTGAAAAACCTGACCGGAATGGACCGAGCTCGACAAAAATACTACTCTAAAACGGATGGAATAGACTCGTTGAACTAGCGCTATCTCCTCAAATGCTTTGAGTATTTTCATTCGGTAAAGTTTCCACACATTTGTGGAACCAAGGCTATTCGAAAATATAAAAATATTGGAAATATATTAATGCGGTATATTGAAAAACCTGTCCGGAATGCACCGAACTCGAAAATAATACTACTTCAAAACGAATGGAATAGACTCGTTGAACTGGCACTATCTCCTAAACTACTTTGAGTATTTTCATTCGGAAAAGTTTCACCAAATCTGTGAAACCAGGGCTATTAGAATATATAAAAATATTGGAATTGAATTAATGAGATATATTGAAAAACCTGGTCGGAATGGACCGAAGTCGAAAAAAATACTACTCTAAAACGGATGAAATAGACTCGTTGAACTGGCACTATGTCTTAAACTACTTTGAGTATTTTCATTCGGTGAAGTTTCCGCACATTTGTGAAACCAGGGCTATTAGAATATATAAAAATATTGGTAATAAATTAATGAGGTATATTGAAAAACCTGGTCGGAATGGACCGAGCTCGACAAAAACACTACTCTAAAACGGATGGAATAGAGTCGTTGAACTGGCACTATCTCCTCAAATCCTTTGAGTATTTTCATTCAGTAAAGTTTCCGCACATATGTGGAACAAGGTCTATTAGAATATATAAAAATATTGGAATTAAATTAATGAGGTATATTGATAAACCTGGTCGGAAAGGACCAAAGTCGCAAAAATACTACTCTAAAACGGATGGAATAGACTCGTTGAACTGGCAATATCTCCTCAAATACTTTGAGTATTTTCATTCGGTAAAGTTTCCGCAGATCTGTGAACTCAGGGCTATTAGAATATATAAAAATATTGGAATTGAATTAATGAGGTATATTGAAAAACCTGGTCGGAATGGACCGAAGTCGACAAAAATACTACTGTAAAACGGATGGAATAGACTCGTTGAACTGGCACTATCTCCTCAAATACTTTGAGTATTTTCATTCGGTAAAGTTTCCGCACATCTGTGAAACGAGGGCTATTAGAATATATAAAAATATTGGAATTGAATTAATGAGGTATATTGAAAAACCTGGTCGGAATGGACCGAAGTCGACAAAAATACTACTGTAAAACGGTTGGAAGAGACCCGTTGAACTGGCACTATCTCTTAAACTACTTTGGGTATTTTCATTCGGTAAAGTTTCCGCAGATCTGTGAACTCAGGGCTATTAGAATATATAAAAATATTGGAATTGAATTAATGAGGTATATTGAAAAACCTGGTCGGAATGGACCGAAGTCGACAAAAATACTACTGTAAAACGGTTGGAACAGACCCGTTGAACTGGCACTATCTCTTAAACTACTTTGGGTATTTTCATTCGGTAAAGTTTCCCCACATCTGTGAAACGAGGCCTATTAGAATATATAAAAATATTGGAAATAAATTAATGAGGTATATTGAAAAACCTGGCCGGAATGGACCGAGCTCGACAAAAATAGTACTTTAAAACGGATGGAATAGATTCGTTGAACTGGCACTATCTCCTCAAATGGTTTGCGTATTTTCATTCGGTAGAGTTTCTGCAAATCTGTAAAACCAGGGCTAATAGAATATATAAAAATATTGGAAATAAATTAATGAGGTTTATTGAAAAACCTGGTCGGAATGGACCGAAGTCGACAAAAATACTACTGTAAAACGGATGGAATACACTCGTTGAACTGGCACTATCTCCTCAAATACTTTGAGTATTTTGATTTGGTAAAGTTTCCGCACATCTGTGAAACAAGGGCTATTAGAATATATAAAAATATTGGAATTGAATTAATGAGGTATATTGAAAAACCTAGTCGGAATGGACCGAAGTCGACAAAAATACTACTGTAAAACAGATGGAATAGACTCGTTGAACTGGCACTATGTCTTAAACTAATTTAAGTATTTTCATTCGGTAAAGTTTCCCAACATCTGTGAAACGAGGGCTATTAGAATATATAAAAATATTGGAAAAAAAATTCATGAGGTATATTGAAAATCCTGGTCGGAATGGACCGAACTCGACAAAAATACTGCTCTAAAACGGATGGAATAGTTTCGTTGAACTGGCACTTTCTCCTTAAATGCTTTGAGTATTTTCATTCGGTAAAGTTTTCGCACATCTGTGAAACCATGCCTATTAGAATATATAAAAATATTGGAAATAAATTAATCAGCTATATTGAAAAACCTGGACGGTACGGACCGAGCTCGAGAAAAATACTACTTTAAAACGGATGGAATAGATTCGTTGAACTGGCACTATCTCCTCAAATGCTTTGCGTATTTTCATTCGGTAGAGTTTCTGCAAATCTGTAAAACCAGGGCTAATAGAATATATAAAAATATTGGAAATAAATTAATGAGGTTTATTGAAAAACCTGGTCGGAATGGACCGAAGTCGACAAAAATACTACTGTAAAACGTATGGAATAAACTCGTTGAACTGGCACTATCTCCTCAAATACTTTGAGTATTTTCATTCGGTAAAGTTTCCGCACATCTGTGAAACGAGGGCTATTAGAATATATAAAAATATTGGAATTGAATTAATGAGGTATATTGAAAAACCTGGTCGGAATGGACCGAAGTCGACAAAAATACTACTGTAAAACGGTTGGAACAGACCCGTTGAACTGGCACTATCTCCTTAAATGCTTTGAGTATTTTCATTCGGTAAAGTTTCCGCACATCTGTGAAACCAGGCTTATTAGAATATATAAAAATATTGGAAATAAATTAATTAGGTATATTGAAAAACCTGCCCGGAATGGACCGAGCTCGACAAAAATACTACTTTAAAACGGATGGAATAGATTCGTTGAACTGGCACTATCTCCTCAAATGCTTTGCGTATTTTCATTCGGTAGAGTTTCTGCAAATCTGTAAAACCAGGGCTAATAGAATATATAAAAATATTGGAAATAAATTAATGAGGTTTATTGAAAAACCTGGTCGGAATGGACCGAAGTCGACAAAAATACTACTGTAAAACGGATGGAATAGACTCGTTGAACTGGCACTATCTCCTCAAATACTTTGAGTATTTTCATTCGGTAAAGTTTCCGCACATCTGTGAAACGAGGGCTATTAGAATATATAAAAATATTGGAATTGAATTAATGAGGTATATTGAAAAACCTGGTCGGAATGGACCGAAGTCGACAAAAATACTACTGTAAAACGGTTGGAACAGACCCGTTGAACTGGCACTATCTCCTTAAATGCTTTGAGTATTTTCATTCGGTAAAGTTTCCGCACATCTGTGAAACCAGGCCTATTAGAATATATAAAAATATTGGAAATAAATTAATTAGGTATATTGAAAAACCTGGCCGGAATGGACCGAGCTCGACAAAAATACTACTTTAAAACGGATGGAATAGATTCGTTGAACTGGCACTATCTCCTCAAATGCTTTGCGTATTTTCATTCGGTAGAGTTTCTGCAAATCTGTAAAACCAGGGCTAATAGAATATATAAAAATATTGGAAATAAATTAATGAGGTTTATTGAAAAACCTGGTCGGAATGGACCGAAGTCGACAAAAATACTACTGTAAAACGGATGGAATAGACTCGTTGAACTGGCACTATCTCCTCAAATACTTTGAGTATTTTCATTCGGTAAAGTTTCCGCACATCTGTGAAACGAGGGCTATTAGAATATATAAAAATATTGGAATTGAATTAATGAGATATATTGAAAAACCTGGTCGGAATGGACCGATGTCGAAAAAAATACTACTCTAAAACGGATGAAATAGACTCGTTGAACTGGCACTATGTCTTAAACTACTTTGAGTATTTTCATTCGGTGAAGTTTCCGCACATTTGTGAAACCAGGGCTATTAGAATATATAAAAATATTGGTAATAAATTAATGAGGTATATTGAAAAACCTGGTCGGAATGGACCGAGCTCGAAAAAAATACTACTCTAAAACGGATGAAATAGACTCGTTGAACTGGCACTATGTCTTAAACTACTTTGAGTATTTTCATTCGGTGAAGTTTCCGCACATTTGTGAAACCAGGGCTATTAGAATATATAAAAATATTGGTAATAAATTAATGAGGTATATTGAAAAACCTGGTCGGAATGGACCGAGCTCGACAAAAACACTACTCTAAAACGGATGGAATAGACTCGTTGAACTGGCACTATCTCCTCAAATCCTTTGAGTATTTTCATTCAGTAAAGTTTCCGCACATATGTGGAACGAGGTCTATTAGAATATATAAAAATACTGGAATTAAATTAATGAGGTATATTGATAAACCTGGTCGGAAAGGACCAAAGTCGCAAAAATACTACTCTAAAACGGATGGAATAGACTCGTTGAACTGGCAATATCTCCTCAAATACTTTGAGTATTTTCATTCGGTAAAGTTTCCGCAGATCTTTGAACTCAGGGCTATTAGAATATATAAAAATACTGGAAATAAATTAATGAGGTATATTGAAAAACCTGGTCGGAATGGACCGAAGTCGACAAAAATACTACTGTAAAACGGATGGAATAGACTCGTTGAACTGGCACTATGTCATCAAATGCTTTGAGTATTTTCATTCAGTAAAGATTCCGCACATCTCTGAAACGATGGCTATTAGAATATATAAAAATATTGGAAATATATGAATGAGGTATATTGAAAAACGTGGTCGAAATTGACAGAAGTAGGCAAAAATACTACTGTAAAACGGATGGAATAGACTCGTTGAACTGGCACTATCTCTTAGATTACTTTGAGTATTTTCATTCGGTAATGTTTCCATACATCTGTGAAACCAGGGCTATTAGAATATATAAAAACATTGGAAATCTATGAATGAGGTATATTGAAAAACCTGCTCGGAATGGACCGAAGTCGACAAAAATACTACTCTAAAACTGATGGATTAGACTGGTTGAACTGGTACTATCTCCTAAACTACTTTGAGTTTTTCATTCGGTAAAGTATCCGCACATCTGTGAAACAAGGGCTATTAGAATATATAAAAAGATTGGATATAAATTAATGAGGTATATTGAAAAACCTGGTCGGAAATGACCGAACTCGGCAAAAATACTACTGTAGAACGGATGGAATAGACTCGTTGAACTGGCACTATCTCCTAAACTACGTTAAGTATTTTCATTCGGTAAAGATTCCGCACATCTGTGAAACCAGGGCTATTAGAATATATAAAAATATTGGAAATAAATTAATGAGATATATTGAAAAACCTGGTCGGAATGGACCGAGCTCGACAAAAACACTACTCTAAAACGGATGGAATAGACTCGTTGAACTGGCACTATCTCCTCAAATCCTTTGAGTATTTTCATTCAGTAAAGTTTCCGCACATATATGGAACGAGGTCTATTAGAATATATAAAAATACTGGAATTAAATTAATGAGGTATATTGATAAACCTGGTCGGAAAGGACCAAAGTCGCAAAAATAATACTGTAAAACGGATGGAATAGATTCGTTGAACTGGCAATATCTCCTCAAATACTTTGAGTATTTTCATTCGGTAAAGTTTCCGCAGATCTTTGAACTCAGGGCTATTAGAATATATAAAAATACTGGAAATAAATTAATGAGGTATATTGAAAAACCTGGTCGGAATGGACCGAAGTCGACAAAAATACTACTGTAAAACGGATGGAATAGACTCGTTGAACTGGCACTATGTCATCAAATGCTTTGAGTATTTTCATTCAGTAAAGTTTCTGCACATCTCTGAAACGATGGCTATTAGAATATATAAAAATATTGGAAATATATGAATGAGGTATATTGAAAAACGTGGTCGAAATTGACAGAAGTAGGCAAAAATACTACTGTAAAACGGATGGAATAGACTCGTTGAACTGGCACTATCTCTTAGATTACTTTGAGTATTTTCATTCGGTAATGTTTCCATACATCTGTGAAACCAGGGCTATTAGAATATATAAAAACATTGGAAATCTATGAATGAGGTATATTGAAAAACCTGGTCGGAATGGACCGAAGTCGACAAAAATACTACTCTAAAACTGATGGATTAGACTCGTTGAACTGTTACTATCTCCTAAACTACTTTGAGTTTTTCATTCGGTAAAGTCTCCGCACATCTGTGAAACCAGGGCTATTAGAATATATAAAAAGATTGGAAATAAATTAATGAGGTATATTGAAAAACTTGGTCGGAAATGACCGAACTCGGCAAAAATACTACTCTAAAACGGATGGAATAGACTCGTTGAACTGGCACTATCTCCTAAACTACTTTGAGTATTTTCATTCGGTAAAGTTTCCCCAAATCTGCGAAACCAGGGCTATTAGAATATATAAAAATATTGGAAATAAATTAATGAGGTATACTGAAAAACCTGGCCGGAATGAACCGAGCTCGACAAAAATACTACTCTCAAACTGATGGAATAGACTCGTTGAACTGGTACTATCTCCTAAACTACTTTGAGTTTTTCATTCGGTAAAGTTTCCGCACATCTGTGAAACTAGAGCTATTAGAATATATAAAAATATTGGAAATAAATTAATGAGGTATATTGAAAAACCTGGTGGGAATGGACCGAAGTCGACAAAAATACTACTGTAAAACGGATGGAATAGACTCGTTGAACTGGCACTATGTCATCAAATGCTTTGAGTATTTTCATTTAGTAAAGTTTCCGCACATCTGTGAAACGATGGCTATTAGAATATATAAAAATATTGGAAATATATGAATGAGGTATATTGAAAAACGTGGTCGAAATTGACAGAAGTAGGCAAAAATACTACTGTAAAACGGATGGAATAGACTCGTTGAACTGGCACTATCTCTTAGATTACTTTGAGTATTTTCATTCGGTAATGTTTCCATACATCTGTGAAACCAGGGCTATTAGAATATATAAAAACATTGGAAATAAATTAATGAGGTATATTGAAAAACCTGGTCGGATTGGACCGAAGTCGACAAAAATACTACTCTAAAACGGATGGAATACACTCGTTGAACTGGCACTATCTCCTAAACTACTTTGAGTATTTTCATTCGGTAAAGTTTCCCCACATCTGTGAAACCAGGGCTATTAGAATATATAAAAATAGTGGAAATAAATTAATGCTGTATATTGAAAACCCTGGCCGGAATGGACCGAAGTCGACAAAAATACTAATCTAAAACAGATGGAATAGACTCGTTGAACTGGCATTATCTCCTCAAATAATTTGGGTATTTTCATACGGTAAAGTTTCCCCACATCTGTGAAACCAGGGCTATTGAAATATTTAAAAATATTGGAAATAATTTAACGAGGTATATTGAAAAACCTGGCCGGAATGGACCGAAGTCGACAAAAATACTACTGTAAAACGGATGGAATAGACTCGTTGAACTGGCACTATCTCTTAGATTACTTTGATTATTTTCATTCGGTATAGTTTCCCCAAATCTGCGAAACCAGGGCTATTAGAATATATAACAATATTGGAAATAAATTAATGAGGTATACTGAAAAACCTGGCCGGAATGGACCGAGCTCGAAATAAAATACTACTCTAAAACTGATGCAATAGACTCGTTGATCTGGTACTATCTCCTAAACTACTTTGAGTTTTTCATTCGGTAAAGTTTCCAAACATCTGTGAAACTAGAGCTATTAGAATATATAAAAATATTGGAAATCTATGAATGAGGTATATTGAAAAACCTGGTCGGAATGGACCGAAGTCGACAAAAATACTACTCTAAAACTGATGGAATAGACTCGTTGAACTGGTACTATCTCCTAAACTACTTTGAGTTTTTCATTCGGTAAAGTCTCCGCTCATCTGTGAAACTAGAGCTATTAGAATATATAAAAATATTGGAAATAAATTAATGAGGTATATTGAAAAACCTCGTCGGAATGGACCGAAGTCGACAAAAATACTACTCTAAAACTGATGGATTAGACTCGTTGAACTGGTACTATCTCCTAAACTACTTTGAGTTTTTCATTCGGTAAAGTCTCCGCACATCTGTGAAACCAGGGCTATTAGAATATATAAAAAGATTGGAAATAAATTAATGAGGTATATTGAAAAACCTGGTCGGAAATGACCGAACTCGGCAAAAATACTACTGTAAAACGGATGGAATAGACTCGTTGAACTGGCACTATCTCCTAAACTACTTTGAGTATTTTCATTCGGTAAAGTTTCCCCAAATCTGCGAAACCAGGGCTATTAGAATATATAAAAATATTGGAAATAAATTAATGAGGTATACTGAAAAACCTCGCCGGAATGGACCGAAGTCGACAAAAATACTACTCTAAAACGGATGGAATAGACTCGTTGAACTGGCACTATCTCCTAAACTACTTTGAGTATTTTCATTCGGTGAAGTTTCCCCAAATCTGCGAAACCAGGGCTATTAGAATATATAAAAATAGTGGAAATAAATTAATGCTGTATATTGAAAACCCTGGCCGGAATGGACCGAAGTCGACAAAAATACTAATCTAAAACAGATGGAATAGACTCGTTGAACTGGCATTATCTCCTCAAATAATTTGGGTATTTTCATACGGTAAAGTTTCCCCACATCTGTGAAACCAGGGCTATTGAAATATTTAAAAATATTGGAAATAATTTAACGAGGTATATTGAAAAACCTGGCCGGAATGGACCGAAGTCGACAAAAATACTACTGTAAAACGGATGGAATAGACTCGTTGAACTGGCACTATCTCTTAGATTACTTTGATTATTTTCATTCGGTAAAGTTTCCCCAAATCTGCGAAACCAGGGCTATTAGAATATATAACAATATTGGAAATAAATTAATGAGGTATACTGAAAAACCTGGCTGGAATGGACCGAGCTCGAAATAAAATACTACTCTAAAACTGATGCAATAGACTCGTTGATCTGGTACTATCTCCTAAACTACTTTGAGTTTTTCATTCGGTAAAGTTTCCACACATCTGTGAAACTAGAGCTATTAGAATATATAAAAATATTGGAAATCTATGAATGAGGTATATTGAAAAACCTGGTCGGAATGGACCGAAGTCGACAAAAATACTACTCTAAAACTGATGGAATAGACTCGTTGAACTGGTACTATCTCCTAAACTACTTTGAGTTTTTCATTCGGTAAAGTCTCCGCTCATCTGTGAAACTAGAGCTATTAGAATATATAAAAATATTGGAAATAAATTAATGAGGTATATTGAAAAACCTGGTCGGAATGGACCGAAGTCGACAAAAATACTACTCTAAAACTGATGGATTAGACTCGTTGAACTGGTACTATCTCCTAAACTACTTTGAGTTTTTCATTCGGTAAAGTCTCCGCACATCTGTGAAACCAGGGCTATTAGAATATATAAAAAGATTGGAAATAAATTAATGAGGTATATTGAAAAACCTGGTCGGAAATGACCGAACTCGGCAAAAATACTACTCTAAAACGGATGGAATAGACTCGTTGAACTGGCACTATCTCCTAAACTACTTTGAGTATTTTCATTCGGTAAAGTTTCCCCAAATCTGCGAAACCAGGGCTATTAGAATATATAAAAATATTGGAAATAAATTAATGAGGTATACTGAAAAACCTCGCCGGAATGGACCGAAGTCGACAAAAATACTACTCTAAAACGGATGGAATAGACTCGTTGAACTGGCACTATCTCTTAGATTACTTTGATTATTTTCATTCGGTAAAGTTTCCCCAAATCTGCGAAACCAGGGCTATTAGAATATATAAAAATATTGGAAATAAATTAATGAGGTATACTGAAAAACCTGGCCGGAATGGACCGAGCTCGAAATAAAATACTACTCTAAAACTGATGCAATAGACTCGTTGATCTGGTACTATCTCCTAAACTACTTTGAGTTTTTCATTCGGTAAAGTTTCCACACATCTGTGAAACTAGAGCTATTAGAATATATAAAAATATTGGAAATCTATGAATGAGGTATATTGAAAAACCTGGTCGGAATGGACCGAAGTCGACAAAAATACTACTCTAAAACTGATGGATTAGACTCGTTGAACTGGTACTATCTCCTAAACTACTTTGAGTTTTTCATTCGGTAAAGTCTCCGCTCATCTGTGAAACTAGAGCTATTAGAATATATAAAAATATTGGAAATAAATTAATGAGGTATATTGAAAAACCTGGTCGGAATGGACCGAAGTCGACAAAAATACTACTCTAAAACTGATGGATTAGACTCGTTGAACTGGTACTATCTCCTAAACTACTTTGAGTTTTTCATTCGGTAAAGTCTCCGCACATCTGTGAAACCAGGGCTATTAGAATATATAAAAAGATTGGAAATAAATTAATGAGGTATATTGAAAAACCTGGTCGGAAATGACCGAACTCGGCAAAAATACTACTGTAAAACGGATGGAATAGACTCGTTGAACTGGCACTATCTCCTAAACTACTTTGAGTATTTTCATTCGGTAAAGTTTCCCCAAATCTGCGAAACCAGGGCTATTAGAATATATAAAAATAGTGGAAATAAATTAATGCTGTATATTGAAAACCCTGGCCGGAATGGACCGAAGTCGACAAAAATACTAATCTAAAACAGATGGAATAGACTCGTTGAACTGGCATTATCTCCTCAAATAATTTGGGTATTTTCATACGGTAAAGTTTCCCCACATCTGTGAAACCAGGGCTATTGAAATATTTAAAAATATTGGAAATAATTTAACGAGGTATATTGAAAAACCTGGCCGGAATGGACCGAAGTCGACAAAAATACTACTGTAAAACGGATGGAATAGACTCGTTGAACTGGCACTATCTCTTAGATTACTTTGATTATTTTCATTCGGTAAAGTTTCCCCAAATCTGCGAAACCAGGGCTATTAGAATATATAACAATATTGGAAATAAATTAATGAGGTATACTGAAAAACCTGGCTGGAATGGACCGAGCTCGAAATAAAATACTACTCTAAAACTGATGCAATAGACTCGTTGATCTGGTACTATCTCCTAAACTACTTTGAGTTTTTCATTCGGTAAAGTTTCCACACATCTGTGAAACTAGAGCTATTAGAATATATAAAAATATTGGAAATCTATGAATGAGGTATATTGAAAAACCTGGTCGGAATGGACCGAAGTCGACAAAAATACTACTCTAAAACTGATGGAATAGACTCGTTGAACTGGTACTATCTCCTAAACTAATTTGAGTTTTTCATTCGGTAAAGTCTCCGCTCATCTGTGAAACTAGAGCTATTAGAATATATAAAAATATTGGAAATAAATTAATGAGGTATATTGAAAAACCTGGTGGGAATGGACCGAAGTCGACAAAAATACTACTCTAAAACTGATGGATTAGACTCGTTGAACTGGTACTATCTCCTAAACTACTTTGAGTTTTTCATTCGGTAAAGTCTCCGCACATCTGTGAAACCAGGGCTATTAGAATATATAAAAAGATTGGAAATAAATTAATGAGGTATATTGAAAAACCTGGTCGGAAATGACCGAACTCGGCAAAAATACTACTCTAAAACGGATGGAATAGACTCGTTGAACTGGCACTATCTCCTAAACTACTTTGAGTATTTTCATTCGGTAAAGTTTCCCCAAATCTGCGAAACCAGGGCTATTAGAATATATAAAAATATTGGAAATAAATTAATGAGGTATACTGAAAAACCTCGCCGGAATGGACCGAAGTCGACAAAAATACTACTCTAAAACGGATGGAATAGACTCGTTGAACTGGCACTATCTCCTAAACTACTTTGAGTATTTTCATTCGGTAAAGTTTCCCCAAATCTGCGAAACCAGGGCTATTAGAATATTAAAAATATTGGAAATAAATTAATGAGGTATACTGAAAAACCTGGCCGGAATGAACCGAGCTCGACAAAAATACTACTCTAAAACTGATGGAATAGACTCGTTGAACTGGTACTATCTCCTAAACTACTTTGAGTTTTTCATTCGGTAAAGTTTCCGCACATCTGTGAAACTAGAGCTATTAGAATATATAAAAATATTGGAAATAAATTAATGAGGTATACTGAAAAACCTGGCCGGAATGAACCGAGCTCGACAAAAATACTACTCTAAAACTGATGGAATAGACTCGTTGAACTGGTACTATCTCCTAAACTACTTTGAGTTTTTCATTCGGTAAAGTTTCCGCACATCTGTGAAACTAGAGCTATTAGAATATATAAAAATATTGGAAATAAATTAATGAGGTATATTGAAAAACCTGGTGGGAATGGACCAAAGTCGACAAAAATACTACTCTAAAACGGATGGAATAGACTCGTTGAACTGGCACTATCTCCTAAACTACTTTGAGTATTTTCATTCGGTAAAGTTTCACCACATTTGTGAAACCAGGGCTATTAGAATATATAAAAATATTGGAAATAAATTAATGATGTATGCTGAAAAACCTGGCCGGAATGGACCGAACTCGGGAAAAATACTACTGTAAAACGGATGGAATAGACTCGTTGAACTGGCACTATCTCCTAAACTACTTTAAGTATTTTCATTCGGTAAAGTTTCCGCACATCTGTGAAACCAGGGCTATTAGAATATATAAAAATATTGGAAATAAATTAATCAGCTATATTGAAAAACCTGGACGGTACGGACCGAGCTCGAGAAAAATACTACTCTAAAACGGATGTAATAGACTCGTTGAACTGGCATTATCTCCTAAACTACTTTGAGTATTTTCATTCGGAAAATTTTCCGCACATCTGTGAAACCAGGGCTATTAGAATATATAAAAATATTGGAAATGAATTAATGAAGTATATTGAAAAACCTGGTCGGAATGGACCGAAGTCGACAAAAATACTACTCTAAAACGGATGGAATAGACTCGTTGAACTGGCACTATCTCCTAAACTACTTTGAGTATTTTCATTCGGTGAAGTTTCCCCACATCTGTGAAACCAGGGCTATTAGAATATATAAAATTATTGGAAATAAATTAATGTGGTATATTAAAAAACCTGGTCGGAATGGACCGAAGTCGGCAAAAATACTACTGTAAAGCGGGTGGAATAGACCCGTTGATCTGGCACTATCTCCTCAAATACTTTGAATATTTTCATTCGGTCAAGTTTCCGCACATCTGTAAAACCAGGGATATTGGAATATATAAAAAGATTGGAAATAAATTAATGAGGTGTATTGAAAAACCTGGTGGGAATGGACCGAAGTCGACAAAAATACTACTCTAAAACGGATGGAATAGACTCGTTGAACTGGCACTATCTCCTAAAATGCTTTGAGTATTTTCATACGGTAAAGTTTCCGCACATCTGTGAAACCAGGGCTATTAGAATATGTAAAAATATTGGAAATAAAATAATGAGGTATATTGAAAAACCTGGTCGGAATGGGCCGAGTTCGGCAAAAATACTACTCTAAAACGGATGGAATAGACTCGTTGATCTGGCACTATCTCCTCAAATACTTTGAGTATTTTCATTCGGTAAAGTTTCCGCACATCTGTAAAACCAGGGCTATTGGAATATATAAAAATATTGGAAATAAATTAATGAGGTATATTGAAAAACCGAGCCGGAATGAACCGAATTCGGCAAAAATACTACTATAAAACGGATGGAATAGACTCGTTGAACTGGCACTATCTCCTAAAATACTTTAAGTATTTTCATTCGCTAAAGTTTCCGCATATCTGTAAAACCAGGGCTATCAGAATATATAGTGTAGCCATCACCGGATGTGTGCAACAATCTAGTCATATCGCCTTGTGTAGCCATCACCGGATGTGTGCAACAATCTCGTCATATCGCCTAGTGTAGCCATCACCGGATGTGTGCAACAATCTCGTCATATCGCCTAGTGTAGCCATCACCGGATGTGTGCAACAATCTAGTCATATCGCCTAGTGTAGCCATCACCGGATGTGTGCAACAATCTCGTCATATCGCCTAGTGTAGCCATCACCCTATGTGTGCAACAATCTAGTCATATCGCCTAGTGTAGCCATCACCGGATGTGTGCAACAATCTCGTTATATCGCCTAGTGTAGCCATCACCGGATGTGTGCAACAATCTCGTTATATCGCCTAGTGTATTCATCACCGGATACGGCTTATCCATGTGGGTCTGTCTTGTAGCGATATCTGCCCCATGGAATTATGAACGTTGTGAGATGGCGATCATCTTGATGGATAGGAACACTGTATCCATTCAAGGCATCTGAGACAGACTTCTTATATATATATATTTATAAATTTCAACCAAACTTGGCACAAAGCATCCTTGGGTAAAGGGGATTCTCAATTGTTCAAATGAAGGGCCAGGCCCCCGTCCAAGGGGAGATAATCAAGAAAAAGCAAAAGTAGGGTTCGGTCACTAAAAAATCTTCTCAAGAACCACCGGGCCAGAAGAACTGAAACTTATGTGGACGCTTCTTAAGGAAGTGTAGATTCTAAATTGTTCAAATCATTACCCCGTGGTAAGGGTTGGGCCACAATAGGGGGTCAAAGTTTTATATTGAAATATATAGGCAAATTCTTTATAAATCTTCTTCTCAAGAACCACTAAGCCAGAAAAGCTGAGATTTAAATGAAAGCTTCCTGACATAATGCAGATTCAAGTTTGTTCAAATCATGGGCCCCTGGAGTTGGATGGGGCCACAATAGGGGATCAAAGTTTTACATTCAAATATATAGGAAAAATCTTTTAAAATCTTCTTCTCAAGAACCACTGAGCCAGAAAAGCTGATTTTTTACATGAAAACTTTCTGACATAATGCAGATTCAAGTTTCTTCAAATCATGGCCCCCGGGGGTATGATGGGGTCACAAAGGGGGGGATCAAAGTTTTACATACAAATATATAGGGAAAAACTTCTTCTCAAGAACCACTGAGTCAGAAAAGCTGATATTAACAAGAAAACTTTCTGACATAGTACAGATTCAAGTTTGTTCAAATCATGGCCCCCAGGGGTAGGATGGGGCCACAAGTGGGGGGGGGGGGGTCAAAGTTTTACATACAAATATAGGAAAAAGCTTTAAAAATCTTCTTCTCAAGAACCATTGGGCATAAGAAGTTGACATTTACATGAAAGCTTTCTGACATAGTGTAGATTCAATTTTACAAAGGGTAGTTTGGGTCATAATAGGGACTAAGGTTTTACATGCAAATATATATGGAAAGTCTTCAGATATGGGCCAAGGTGACTCAGGTGAGCGATGTGGCCCATGGGCCTCTTGTATATTTATATGTTCTGTCTAATAAATTATTTCGCGATGTATTCTTCCCTATAGGCCTAGCTCAGTAGCTGGTCATAAGGTATTGAGAAAAAAGGTTATTGCGACGTATTTATAGTATAATACCTAATTTTTGTTGAAATTACAATCATGAAATGCATTTTTTTTTGGTAGTTTCTTAACATAGATGAAAAAATTATCTGTAAGGCGTTCCAGTGGTTGCACTTCAAAATCGAAATATTGATATTTTACATCAAGTTTGTCAAAGAAATTATGGGCAGGAAGGTGACCAGTAATAGAAATATTAATTATTATACACTATAGTGTAAAAAGTATTTTTGAACTGCAAATTTTCACTATATAATACATTACAAATGTCACATCAAAAAGCTATCACTATAATAATTTTACAAATTATGCACCGGCCATTGTCTACATATAAATGATGTTATTTTTTTTCTGAAAGTATTACATTTTTCAACATTCTTGGAGATGATCTTCACAAAAAGAATTTGTTTGAGCTTCAAGTTATATAATATATTAATATATTATATATCAAGTAACCAATGTATAATTAAGATTTGATTCTTGAATCCACATTTAAGTTCTAGAAATAACAAGTAATTTTACCTTTATCATACTTTAGATTCTGCATATCTTGTGAAAATTTCATAATGATATCAATATTGAATAATTATATTAAAAAAATTAGGAATTTTTAAATGAGAAGGATTGTTAAGGATTAAAGTAAAGTTAAAGTTGTGCAGAAATTTGATATTTTTTACCCTTGAGTGTACCTTGTAATTTCGATATATATCTCCAATTGTTGGGATTAATCCATTGGTATGAAATCCTGGCACAGCATAATTCAAACTTCAATATAAACATCATAAACAATTCACTAATTTACACTTAAATAAACAATATCTTATTTAATTCAAGAGGCTTAATAAATTGATAAACGAAATTAGTACACAAAAGTGCTAGCTGGCTTTACAGACTTATTCAATAATCTCACTGAGTGAGATTTTACACTTGACTTATTCACTGAGTGAGATTATACACTTGACTTATTCACTGAGTGAGATTATACACTTGACTTATTCATTGAGTGAGATTATACACTTGACTTATTCACTGAGTGAGATTATACACTTGACTTATTCACTGAGTGAGATTATACACTTGACTTATTCACTGAGTGAGATTATACACTTGACTTATTCACTGAGTGAGGTTATATACTTGACTCATTCACTGAGTGAGATTATACACTTGACTTAATATACCAATCTAGCTCCAATTGATCACTATCCTACAAAATTAGCTCCAATCTATCAATAAAATCACAACATCAACCCCATTCTATTAATTAAGTAACTCCAACCCTACACATATCTTTATCAAATCTTCATCAAGCTATCATAACCCTAACACGACCTTCACTCAATACAGGGCTCCCAGCAGTTCTAAAAACAATAGCTCCCATGACTCCACTCATAAAATCTTGTAGTCTTGCAATTGACCACTGTGTGACACTGGACATTCCTTCATCCTTAAATATTACCCAAGTTTACACAGTTTGAATGGTCTTAACCATGAGCGGTTGTGCTTGAACCTCAAACCATTTTAACATAAATCACAATAATAACAGTAGTCTTCATTAGTATTTGAGGTTAGAAATTTTGTTTTTAATAAGTTGATGGATTTCATAAAATATTCTCAATGAATGAGTCACATTTTGCTTAGTCTCTTAGGTGAAGAAAATTTGAACAGTTTCATGATTATAGAGTGAAAGTTAGGGAAATTGGGCTAAAATTTACCTCACCAGAAGTTTTCACAGAGATGGCTTTGTCAATGTGAATGGCAAATTTTATGAAAAAATAAAATGACTTGCTTTGTTTTGGGTCATATATATTGTACATGTAAGTTCACGGTTAACAAAAATCATGTCCCCTTGTTGCCATATTGTGAAGAAAAACTTTTTTCCTACAAATGCCCCAGCAGGTTTTTGGTCTGCATTTGGCAGACCTCTAAATCATATTACTTCAATTTAACTAGCTTACCCATGTAAACAGTATGGGTGAGTTAATTTATGTACCTGATTATTCCAGAATGATTCCCAAGGTATTAATATCTACACTCTGTTGTCTCAAACCTCACCAACTTCGATGACGTAACTTAATTAAGAAATTCAGGATGAATTTAAGCATTCAATTATCAAACAATTTTTGCAAAATTTGAAAAACTGGAGACCTTTCAATTCACATAATGACAAAAGAATAATGACTGTCTGTCAGATTCGTTATGTTTTTGTAAACCTCTTAAACATATTAAAGTAAATTGATGGTGCTAATCCATCCATGGACATACTCGCTCTGCACAAAAAGAGGCATGCATGGTATATTTTCAGTATTTTTTTTGTGTGACACAATGTTCATGAGAACAGGCCTTACTTTTACCCGGTACCTTGTGGAAGCAATTTTAATTAAAATGCCTTCAATAAGGTACCTCCTATCCTTGTAAAAGTTATTTCCACCTGTCTCTAATCTTGTTTAAAGCCCTGTGAAAGTTTGTAATTGCATGTCTATCATGCCTGAATACATAATAGCAATCTGCAGTAAAATACACACTTCATTTTAAGCACACCCCTACCATGGTAATTTCCTCAGTCATTTCTCGATTTTGTGCGATAATTTTTCATCCTGACAATTAATTTGAACTTCTATAATATTTTTTTTTTCAATTCCAAATAATTTCACTCTTGATATTAGCCAATCACACAACACCAAGACATTTATATCTCCGCTCAATCTTGGGTAAACTGCGTCCGGGTTACGCATGTGGGAGTTTGGTACTCTCATTCCATTAAGACACAGCTCAGTAACATATACACACAAAAACTCCTCTTTTTACTGAAAAGCTCTTGACTAAGAGTTATCTCCCTCGATATATCAAATCATAGAGCATATTAACAGGTAGGAATTCAGTGTTTTATGTCCAATAAACCAGGCTAGTGACCAAGTCAACAAAATATATCATCCAGGGTTTTCAGACAGTGAGGGGGATGTAACGAACCTCAAAGGATTTACAATAACATTAGAGCCTCTTACCAATACACACAACCTTGGGCAATCTTTAAATAAAAACTCAGACGTAGAGGAAATCTTTATTTACTTCCTTGTTTTATTTCATATAATAAGCATGGTGAGAATAATACATTGTTTTAATGGAATGACTGGTTAACCAGTGTATATCATTACCGTTAATTATCTTTGTATTTCATATGAACATATTCAAACAATCCCTCATCAAATAAAACACACAATAAAAAAAAAAAAAAAAAAAAAAGGCTCATCTACATATGTACAACTCAATCCAAGAAACTTTACGTTCATTGTAAAATTCAACACAAAAAAATATTAGTTAAAAAATCAGCAAATAATAAAAATATAACATACCACTGATACAAATAATAAAAACATAACATACCACTGATACTTTGGAATACAACACTTTATTTTTTTTTTAGATTTGAAGACTTTTACAAAATATTTACCAAACATATTTAACGAATGCACAGAACAGATATTTGGCATTGAACAACATTGGGTCCGTGTTGATATATACAGAATAACCAGTTTATAAGGAACTCGATTACTAAGAAATCTGCGATATAAGGAATAATTCTAAAATCCCCTGCCTTATCCTTCATGAAGCATTGATAAAAAAAAAATGGTTTTAAGGAACTTAGTACATACAATTAAGAGTGATACTTATTTCTCATAATTAATTCAACAATTTTATTTCTTTTGTTTATGATAAATCTAATCCACACGCTCTGTCCTGTTAAAATAGCAATAAATGTAAACTTACCAAATGTCCATTATATGTATATATTCTATGTACAAACAATATCAAAATAAGTTTCAGAAAATTAAATGCTCCTTTGATTGGCAATAAGGAATTTGCTGATGTACAAACAAAAAAGTATTTAGTGCCTATTCATTTTCTAAATATAAGGAACAGCCTTGTAAATATGATCAAAAAACTTACTTACACAAATATAAAGAATCTTTAAAAGTGTCACTCTGAATTCCTTAAAAGCAAGTTTCACTGTATAAAAAAGCAATGCAGTCTTTTGGTTTAAAAATAGCACTATATAAAGTATTGCATTTATAAGGTACACAGTACAAATACCTGTCAAGTACACAAATCATCAAAATCACATGACATCTTCAATATCTTACAAGATTTAAATTGTAGCTCTAACAAACAAGTATATTTTAAAATATCAAAATATCGAAGAATAATAAAAGTTCTTCAAATCAAACAGACACTGGGCATCAAATTCTTTCAACAACCTCTTATAACTTCAACCGTCTTGACTATTCAAATCAAAATTTAAAGGAAAAAATTTGTATAAGATAAAAAAAAATAAAATGTACTATGGCATTGCATAACATATATTAAGCTGGTACATAATTGATGTGTAGTATTGGGTATAAAATATTGTTGATTTAAATGCTAACTCTTTGATTAAGTCACATTTCAGCATGCTTTTGATTTTCCTGCTTTCATTCATATATGTTTGATTCATCAAACACAAAATAGCTATGCTGAAATTGTAACACTGAGCGACAAAATCTCGCTATGATGCATTAATTCCAATGCTATCACATGATCCACTTACGCTGTCATATAGTGAGGAGTCATTTTCCATCAGACGGACAATATCATCCACTTTGGAGCCGAACTGAAGTCCGCTGGTCTCATCACCAGCGTCCAAATCTTCAATTATCTAAAATAGAAATTTGAAAAGTATTATTTCAGTTAATCTATAGATACAATTATACATTTCTTGACTATATAGTTTATGTAGTTCTAAAATTACATAATGCATGTAAAATACACACTTCATTTTAAGCACACCCCTACCATGGTAATTTCCTCAGTCATTTCTCGATTTTGTGCGATAATTTTTCATCCTGACAATTAATTTGAACTTCTATAATATTTTTTTTTCAATTCCAAATAATTTCACTCTTGATATTAGCCAATCACACAACACCAAGACATTTATATCTCCGCTCAATCTTGGGTAAACTGCGTCCGGGTTACGCATGCGGGAGTTTGGTACTCTCATTCCATTAAGACACAGCTCAGTAACATATACACACAAAAACTCCTCTTTTTACTGAAAAGCTCTTGACTAAGAGTTATCTCCCTCGATATATCAAATCATAGAGCATATTAACAGGTAGGAATTCAGTGTTTTATGTCCAATAGACCAGGCTAGTGACCAAGTCAACAAAATATATCATCCAGGGTTTTCAGACAGGGAGGGGGATGTAACGAACCTCACAGGATTTACAATAACATTAGAGCCTCTTACCAATACACATAACCTTGGGCAATCTTTAAATAAAAACTCAGATGTAGAGGAAATCTTTATTTACTTCCTTGTTTTATTTCATATAATAAGCATAGTGAGAATAATACATTGTTTTAATGGAATGACTGGTTAACCAGTGTATATCATTACCGTTAATTATCTCTGTATTTCATATGAACATATTCAAACCATCCCTCATCAAATAAAACACACAATAAAAAAAAAAAAAAAAAAAAAAGGCTCATCTACATATGTACAACTCAATCCAAGAAACTTTACGTTCATTGTAAAATTCAACACAAAAAAATATTAGTTAAAAAATCAGCAAATAATAAAAATATAACATACCACTGATACAAATAATAAAAACATAACATACCACTGATACTTTGGAATACAACACTTTATTTTTTTAGATTTGAAGACTTTTATAAAATATTTACCAAACATATTTAACGAATGCACAGAACAGATATTTGGCATTGAACAACATTGGGTCCGTGTTGATATATACAGAATAACCAGTTTATAAGGAACTCGATTACTAAGAAATCTGCGATATAAGGAATAATTCTAAAATCCCCTGTCTTATCCTTCATGAAGCATTGATAAAAAAAAAATGGTTTTAAGGAACTTAGTACATACAATTAAGAGTGATATTTATTCTCATAATTAATTCAACAATTTTATTTCTTTTGTTTATGATAAATCTAATCCACACGCTCTATCCTGTTAAAATAGCAATAAATGTAAACTTACCAAATGTCCATTATATGTATATATTCTATGTACAAACAATATCAAAATAAGTTTCAGAAAATTAAATGCTCCTTTGATTGGCAATAAGGAATTTGCTGATGTACAAACAAAAAAGTATTTAGTGCCTATTCATTTTCTAAATATAAGGAACAGCCTTGTAAATATGATCAAAAAACTTACACGAAGATAAAGAATCTTTAAAAGTGTCACTCTGAATTCCTTAAAAGCAAGTTTCACTGTATAAAAAAGCAATGCAGTCATTTGGTTTAAAAATAGCACTATATAAAGTATTGCATTTATAAGGTACACAGTACAAATACCTGTCAAGTACACAAATCATCAAAATCACATGACATCTTCAATATCTTACAAGATTTAAATTGTAGCTCTAACAAACAAGTATATTTTAAAATATCAAAATATCGAAGAATAATAAAAGTTCTTCAAATCAAACAGACACTGGACATCAAATTCTTTCAACAACCTCTTATAACTTCAACCGTCTTGACTATTCAAATCAAAATTTAAAGGAAAAAATTTGTATAAGATAAAAAAAATAAAATGTACTATGGCATTGCATAACATATATTAAGCTGGTACATAATTGATGTGCAGTATTGGGTATAAAATATTGTTGATTCAAATGCTAACTCTTTGATTAAGTCACATTTCAGCATGCTTTTGATTTTCCTGCTTTCATTCATATATGTTTGATTCATCAAACACAAAATAGCTATGCTGAAATTGTAACACTGAGCGACAAAATCTCGCTATGATGCATTAATTCCAATGCTATCACATGATCCACTTACGCTGTCATATAGTGAGGAGTCATTTTCCATCAGACGGACAATATCATCCACTTTGGAGCCGAACTGAAGTCCGCTGGTCTCATCACCAGCGTCCAAATCTTCAATTATCTAAAATAGAAATTTGAAAAGTATTATTTCAGTTAATCTATAGATGCAATTATACATTTCTTGACTATATAGTTTTTGTGGTTCTAAAATTACATAATGCATGTTGTTTTACACAAGTCTAGCATTGTAAACCCATGACAATCATAGTAAATTATAGGGATTTAATGGACAATCCAAGCATATTACAGGCATTTAATAGGCAATCCTAGTAAATTAAAGGGATGTAATAGACAATCCTAGTAAATTATAGGGATTCAATAGACAATCCTAGTAAATCATAGGGATTTAATAAACAATCATAGTAAGTTATAGGGATTTAATGGACAATCCTAGTAAATTACAGGGATTTAATAGGCAATCCTAGTCAATTAAAGGGATTTAATAGACAATCCTAGTAAATTATAGGGATTTAATAGACAATCCTAGTAAATTATAGGGATTTAATGGACAATCCTAGTAAATTACAGGGATTTAATAGACAATCCTAGTAAAATATGGGGATTTAATAGACAATCATACCAAGTTATATCGATTTAATAGACATTCATAGTAAATTATAGGGATTTAATAGACAATCCTAGTAAATTATAGGGATTTAAAAGACAATCAAAGTAAATTATAGGGATTTAATAGACAATCCTAGTAAATCATAGGGATTTAATGGACAATCCTAGTAAATTACAGGGATTTAATAGACAATCCTAGTAAATTAAAGGGATTTAATAGACAATCCTAGTAAATTATAGGGATTTAATAGGCAATCCTAGTAAATTATAGGGATTTATAGCTAAGTCGGACAGGTGCACTACTGTCTATATTTAAGTTGGACAGGTGCACTATTGTCTATATTTAAGTCGGACAGGTGCACTATTGTCTATATTTAAGTTGGACAGGTGCACTATTGTCTTTAGTTAAGTTGGACAGGTGCACTATTGTCTATATTTAAGTCGGACAGGTGCACTATTGTCTATATTTAAGTTGGACAGGTGCACTATTGTCTATATTTAAGTCGGACAGGTGCACTATTGTCTATATTTAAGTTGGACAGGTTCACTATTGTCTATAGCTAAGTCGGACAGGTGCACTATTGTCTATATTTAAGTGGGACAGGTGCACTATTGTCTATAGTTAAGTCGGACAGGTGCACTATTGTCTATATTTAAGTTGGACAGGTGCACTATTGTCTATATTTAAGTCGGACAGGTGCACTATTGTCTATATTTAAGTCGAACAGGTGCACTATTGTCTATATTTAAGTCGGACAGGTGCACTATTATCTATATTTAAGTTGGACAGGTGCACTATTGTCTATATTTAAGTTGGACAGGTGCACTATTGTCTATATTTAAGTTGAACAGGTGCACTATTGTCTATATTTAAGAATGAGTTGGTGCTTCATGAAGTATGTTGGTGTGAAGTGTGGCAGTTCATAACCTCATATATTTTCAAAAATGAAATTTCTTTATTATATATACATTATACTTTGATTTCTGTTGGATTGATTGATTAAATATTGTTTAACATCACTTTCGAGAATATTTCACTAACATGGAGACGTCACCATTGCCGACGAAGGGCTGCAAAATTTAGGCCTATGCTCGGCGCTTATGGCCTTTGAGCAGGGAGGGATCTTTATCGTGCCACACCTGCTGTGACACGGGACCTCGGTTGTTGTGGTCTCGTCCGAAGGACCACCCCATTTAGTCGGCTCTTAACGACAAGCAATGGGTACTGAGGACCTATTCTAACCCGGATCCCCATGGGAATTCCGTGCCATTAAAACAGACATACTATATCTATCAATATTCATATGCACACTCTGTTTACAAATGCAGCATATTCACGAGGAAATGGCTATCATTACAATGTACGAAGATATCAAAGGCAAAAACATTGGAAAACCTAAATATCTATGTAACAATGTTGTCTTTCTTTAGTACATGACGAAATTATGAAATCATAATGTGAAACTGACAAATCATGTTTTAGAATTCAGCCACCATATCTGTCCCAAGAAATTAACAGACAATTGCAATTCATTTTTAAATTTAGTTACAAGGCCACTTTCAAAAGAATGTAAATTGCTGCACAATGCTTCTTTGAAAATCATATTGCATAAATATCAAATGGAGAGCAAACAAATATCCATAACCCACTAATGTGCTTTTTAAACGTCTTCTCTCAAGCACCTTTCATTTCATATCTGCACGATTTAAAAAATATATCATTCATTGTTTAATGAATGAATGTATACAATGGTCACAGACAGAATCTCATTAGATTAACTTGAACACCATTTCATTCATTTTATATGAGAAGGAGTGTGCAGCTGAGTCTATGCGAGTTTTATTAACAATGATTGGCAGCTGAGTCTATGTGAGGTTTACTAACAATGATTGGACAGCTGAGTCTACATGAGTTTTATTAACAATGATTGACAGCTGAGTCTATGTGAGTTTTATTAACAATGATTGACAGCTGAGTCTAGGTGAGGCTTATTAACAATGATTGACAGCTGAGTCTATGTGAGTTTTATTAACAATGATTGACAGCTGAGTCTATGTGAGTTTTATTAACAATGATTGACAGCTGAGTCTATGTGAGTTTTATTAACAATGATTGACAGCTGAGTCTATGTGAGTTTTATTAACAATGATTGACAGCTGAGTCTATGTGAGGCTGATCATCAATGACTAACCTCCTCCACATACTGCTGAACAAACTTGTACAACTTCTGTAAAGCAGCTGGTTTGGAGAATTTCAGATGCTCTTGCTGCAACTGAAAAAGAAAGACCAAAGATTCATAAAGAAAACTGAGAGCATTTCCTAAAATAGAGTATACATTTTGTGATTTTCCTAGAAGTGATCCATACATTGAAATCATTAGAGAAGTTCCCATTTAAACCAATAAGATCTATACAGCCTAGTATCATGAATTAAAAGGGACACAAAAAATTAAATACGCATACTAAATGTTGTAATGCAATTAAACAAGTTACACATGTCTGATAGGCATCCTTGGAGGAGATAGATTATATCTTGATCATCGATACTTAAAGTGTTCAAGATTCTTCAGCTTTGGGTGAACATTATATATGCATGGCCATTTCACACAAAAATGGTGTCCGGGTAGTGCAGAGGTAGCGCTCTCATTTCTCACTGCTGAGACCTGAATTTGATCGCCATGATTGACGGTGGTTGCATGCTAGATGATATGGTGGTCGCTCACTCGGAAACGTGGGTTTCCTCCGGGTACTATGATTTCCTCCCACATAAATGACCCCCTAGCGCAAACATCCGTGCATCATAAGGACTCCATTGGAAATAAGCTTTCGAGATATCATGGGCTATCCTTGGTATTTATGTATGTTGCATGTATATACCTAAGAAACATTTTTTTCTTTTTTTCAAATTTGAGAAGCATGTTACAGAGTTAAAATGAAAAGGTTACTCTGAAATTCTAACTCTTTACATGTGTTTACTCTGTAAATTTTAACTCTCACATGTGTTTACTCTGTAAATTTTAACTCTTAACATGTTTACTCTGTAAATTTTAACTCTTAACATGTGTTTACTCTGTAAATTTTAACTCTTACATGTTTACTCTGTAAATTTTAACTCTCACATGTGTTTACTTTGTAAATTTTAACTCTTAACATGTTTACTCTGTAAATTTTAACTCTCACATGTGTTTATGTATGTTGCATGTATATACCTAAGAAACATTTTTTTCTTTTTTTCAAATTTGAGAAGCATGTTACAGAGTTAAAATGAAAAGGTTATTCTGTAAATTTTAACTCTTAACATGTTTACTCTGTAAATTTTAACTCTCATATGTGTTTACTCTGTAAATTTTAACTCTTAACATGTTTACTCTGTAAATTTTAACTCTTAACATGTGTTTACTCTGTAAATTTTAACTCTTACATGTGTTTACTCTGTATAAATTTAAACTCTTTACATACTAACATATTTTTGACTGCTTCATATTGCTGCCATCAGTAAATCGCATTATCAAGTAAATATCATGGCTGCTGATCCTGATTGTATTCAAAGACATAATCTTTTATTAATATGACTGACTAAATACATGGATTTCAAACTATTTAAAAGAATCAAAATAATTGATTAAATGATAACAGAGTACAACAACCTTTGACTTTTAGATATATCGATGACGTTTTGTCTATTAACAATGATAGCTTTCATTCATATGTCGATTTGATATATCCCTGTGAGCTGGAAATAAAGGACACCACAGAGTCGTCCACTTCTGCTTCATACTTAGATATTTTATTGAAAGTAGACATTAACGGCAAACTAACAATTCAACTGTATGACAAACGGGATGAGTTCAGCTTCTCCATCGTCAACTTCCCACATTTATGTAGCAATATTCCATTATCACATGCATATGGTGTTTATATATCTCAACTGATTCGATATGCAAGAGCTTGTTCTGGGTATAGTCAGTTTTTAAATCGAGGTAAGCTACTGACAAACAAGTTGATGGTACAGGGATTTCAACAGTCTGGATTGAAGTCAGCATTTCGCAAATTCTATGGTTGTTATAACGATCTAGTTCGTCAATACAACCTCGCATTGGGTCAAATGCTGTCTGACGTGTTTCATACCGATTGTTAAGCCGTTCTTAGCACACTGATTTTGACTGTGGATAACTCCGTTTACCTGATCAGGATATGGGGCTCACGGCGGGTGTGACCGGTCAACAGGGGATGCTTACTCCTCCTAGGCACCTGATCCCACCTCTGGTGTGCCCAGGGGTCCGTGTTTGCCCAACTATCTATTTTGTATTGCTTGTAGGAGTTATGAGATTGATCACTGTTCGTTATCTTCACCTTGCATCTTTCATATTTTTCATGAAAAATGTCCAGAGTATATTTGACAATTAATTTTAAAAGAAACTGTTCAACCAGATCGAGTAAGTTTAATTTTTGTCATTCATTTCTGTCAGAATTTCCAGCTGTTAAGATGGTGGTACTATATCAAGATTTATATGCACATCATTCACATTCATGAGTTAATGACTAAAATTACTGGTAATGAAATAAATAAAGATCAGGTGATTCAAAACAATCTTGCCTCCGACATCATCAGCGACCGTGAAGTGAGATCAAGCACTGAGAATATTACAATCCTGTCTCAGACATCATCAGCGACCGTGAAGTGAGATCAAGCACTGAGAATATTACAATCCTGTCTCAGACATCATCAGCGACTGTGAAGTGTGATCAAGCACTGAGAATATTACAATCCTGTCTCAGACATCATCAGCGACCGTGAAGTGTGATCAAGCACTGAGAATATTACATCACATGGTTGACTGTTTACTTACACTGTTGAGCCGTGACATCTCACTCCAGAAATCAGCATCTGTTACAGCAGCCTTGTTAGCCAATGCTTTGTAAAACTGCTTGGTCCTCTTCTGGTAATGTTGCACTTCTTGGGCAAACAGAAGTTTTTGTACGGAGGAATCCTAAATATAATGACAACGCAATACAAAATTTCATTTTGCTTAACTAATCTTTTTTTCTTCAAAAGTAATATAAAAAACAAACAAACCCAAATCCAAACTCAACTGACACCCCCACCCCACCCCACCCCACCCCCTCCCCCCAAAAAAACCCTTATTATCTTATAAAGCTTTCAAATCAACATCGTGGTCTACTAAAAAACATTTTTCTGACCTTGCTGATCGTGGTGGAATGGAAGCAATCGATGAAGACCTGCTTGATGACATTCAGACATGGCTCTACGTGTTTGGCTTTCTGGATGTCGAACAGGTTCTCAGGACGGACCAAGAGCTTGGCCCAGACTCTCATAGCGTAGCTTAGCAGGAAAATAGTTAATGGTTACACACATCACCACTCGCATGCTCAACAGTTAACATTTAACCTTTCACCTCATTAATTCACCCAGGTGAATTCAGTTCTACATTGTGTTAGAAGAATTTACATGGAATCATTGGGTTTTGTGGGAGCTCAATTGTCATGGATACCCCTATCTCATAGATTTTAAACCACAACAAAATTCACAAATTACAAAATGTTTCAATTATCACACCCCAACTAAACTGCAGAATATCAACAATCCACGAAAATTGAGCCCCATAAATTTAAATGATTCTACATTAATCAATGAACTGGTAGTGGGGAATATTCTTGCTTCATGGTGGCTTACAAGCAAACTTCTTTTTACAGTAATATCTACATACACCCAAATCATTAAGAAAGGGTATATATATCATACACAATTTTCAAACATATGAATATTCATGTAGACTGTAGGATATTGGTTTGCAACTGCAGTTCCTTCATGAGGAAATGGCCATCATCACAATAATATGTAAAGTTATCAAAAGAAAAAAAACATCGAAAAGGTAAATATAAAGTTATGGCCTGACATGATTCAACAGACAGGGTGATTTTTGTATACCCCCTCCCCCCTACTACAGGGTGATTTCTGTATACCCCTCCCCCTACTACAGGGTGATTTTTGTATACCCCTCCCCCTACTACAGGGTGATTTTTGTATACCCCTCCCCCTACTACAGGGTTATTTCTGTATATCCCCTCCCCCCTACTGAATTAAAAAGCTGGGATGAGAGTTTTATGACTGATCATAATGTGCAAAATGAATAAATTTCCAAGTTTATAAAAATATTGGGACTACAACAAGAGGCCCACAGGCCTTATTGGTCACCTGAGTACTAGTGAAAAATTATCACTAGTCCCAAGGGCTATAAAATCTAGAAGACATTTCCTGTTCTGAATATCTAAGCTAAATTTTAACATTCAGCAAAAGTGTAAAACAAGATGTGTTCTTACAACTTCAATGCCCTCATAAGTGAATACACTAATGAAAGGCTTAACATAATATAATCAGTGTATTAACATTAAAACATTATAAGATATGACTACTTTGGACCCATCCTAGAGTCAAAACCCTGCGTTATGAAATTCACCATTTTTTGTACATCTTTTTCTGTTATTCCTTAGTATGCATTTAGATTTTACACAGTAGTAGCTGCAAACTTACATATAAATACTATATATTAAGTTTTGCCCCACCTTGGGGTCAGAACCCCTAACCTGGGGATCATGAAATTTACAAGTTTGGTAGACGCCTTCCTGCTTTACATCTTAATCATTTAGTTTTTCTTAAACATGTGCGGTTCTAGAGAAGATGTTTGAAAATTTGTCAATTTTGGGCAGTTTTTGCCCTGCCTCTAAGGTTCCTGGGGTGCAGGAATCCTGAAATTTACAATTTATGTCCCCTTGTTCCAAAGATACTTCATACCAAATTTGAAAAGAATGGGTAAAGTAGTTATCAAGAAGAAGTTAAAAATGTCTATTGTTCACACATTTAATTACTGACCATTTTGCCCCCATCCTGATACCAAAACCCCTACCCCTCGGATCATCAAATTTACAATTTTGGTAAAGGACTATCTGCTCTTTCTAAATATCCATTTACTTTCAATTTAGTATCAATAGTACTAAAGAAGATGTTATTCAAGTGTTTTACACATAAACACTATATAGTAAGTTCGGCCCCACCCTGGGGTCAGAACCGTTACCCTGGAGTTCATAAAATTTACAATTTTGGTGGAGGATTTCCTGCTCTACATCATCATTCTTACATGTGTGAGGTTCTTAAGAAAATTTTTGAAACTTAGTCAATTTGAGCAGTGTTTGCCCCACCCCTAAGGCCCCAGGGGTGCTGGAGTTCTGAATTTTACAATTTAAGCCACCCTTGTCCAAAAGATGCTTCAAACCAAAGTTGAAAAGAATTGGACTGGTAGTTATCAAAAAGAAGTTAAAAATGGTCAATTGTTAACGCACGACGCACAATGACGGACGACAACCAATTGCAATAGGTCGCCTGAGTTTACTCAGGTGACCTAAAAAGGACACATATGATTATCCTTGTGGATCTTCCTAGTTGCAGTTCTTACACATACACCCATGTCACAGATATATATTTTATTAACAGCAAACCATGCAATAACTCTAATTGTCATAAAATAAAAACTGGTTAGATTGCAAATGTCACGTATTAGTACAGTGGAACCCCGTTATGTTTTTCATTTTGTCACAATAAAATAACTTAATACCGGGGGCAACGTAATACACGTTCTCAGTGAAATCCGTTAAAAACATCATTTGTAAATTATTTACCTTCTGTTAATACTTTGTGATGGGGAGTGTGTCAATATATCTTTACTATTTCTTTGTTTAAAAGACTATACACTTATAGATTTTTTTTTTTTTACATCTTATCTTAATTGTCTGTTATTCTTCATGTTAATCTTATCTCTTTTCATTACTTCTTGTCTTGGATATATGATACATAAAGATGCTTTGATAATCGTTGCTTATCTCCTTTCATTTCCGCCATTTTGTTCAACTTTAACATAATGCATTCATATACATTTCTTTCAATAACTCATTTCGGTTTTTATTCAACATTTGTACATAAAGCAAATAATAACAAAGCTTCATTTTATTAAGTTCTCTTATTACACGGTATACAACAGAATAAAAAAAATCCAACGCAAAAAGCAATAAAACTATAGACACAGAACGCACATGATACACAACACTTACACACTTTTTTCACCAGCGATAAACACGGAAAACAAGCGCAATCCACATCAAAAATAATAATGCACTAAGATCACATTTATAAGGCCAAAATAAAACAAGAGGTACTGTGAGCAATGCTCACTAAGAATACCCCCCGCTTACCCCAAACTCCCAAAGGGTGTTGGTAATAGGTATAAACTACCTCTTTTCTGAGTGTAAAAAACAAATGGCATGACAAACCGAACCATATTGCTACTTCAATGTCCAGTGCGCGTGACCTTTGACCCCAAAATCGATAGGGAACATCTTCATCCCATGGGTAGTCCATATGTATGATATGGTGACGGTAGGTGGAAAGGATAACGCTTTAGAGCCCGGAAACCATATTGCTACTACGATGTCCAGTGCACTTGACCTTTTGACCCCAAAATCGATAGGGAACATCTTCATCCCATGGGTAGTCCATATGTATGATATGGTGACGGTAGGTGGAAAGGATAACGCTTTAGAGCCCGGAAACCATATTGCTACTACGATGTCCAGTGCACTTGACCTTTGACCTTTTGACCCCAAAATCGATAGGGAACATCTTCATCCCATGGGTAGTCCATATGTATGATATGGTGACTGTAGGTGGAAAGGATAACGCTTTAGAGCCCGGAAACCATATTGCTACTTCGATGTCCAGTGCACTTGACCTTTTGACCCAAAAATCAATAAGGAACATCTTCATCCCATGGGTAGTCCATATGTATGATATGGTGATGGTAGGTGGAAAGGATAATGCTTTAGAGCCCGGAAACCATTGCGTCTACAGACGGACGGACGGACGGACAACCTGATTCCAGTATACCCCCCTCCCTCCCCCCCAACTTGTTGCGGGGGGTATAAATATTGTACGTTTCCCCTCGCCCGACCGAGTCTGAAAATTCACACCGACTCAAAAGTTTTTATTATGCCATTCTGGCAAAGGTTTTTTTTTATTTCCAGAAAATTTCAAGGTCGTTTCTGGTACAGATCAGTATCTTATAATGACAAAAAATTTCCATATCTTCTTTGGTTTTGATCCAAAATTAAAAAATAATGATACGAATAATACAGGTGGTCTTCTGGTACGAAATCTAGACATTTCACCGCCTCAAGCTTGAGGCGGCATTATCAGGCCGATTTCAAATACTTTCAAGCCGAATTCAATTTTCAGCTCATAACTAATCAATAAAACGATTCTTCTTGTACTTACTAATATCGATTTTATGGGTTCTTTCATCACATAAACAGTTTCTTGAAAACATTTTACCAAACTGTCGAGCTTTGTTTTGAGTCATGGGACTCGTTCGTTCAAATGACAGTGAACATTCGGCTGACTACTATTGTTGGCTTCTGTTATCGAATTTTGGAGTGATATTTTTTTAAACTCGATATTAGCAAGTACAAGAATCATTGTTTTATTGATTAGTTGTGAGTTTAACATCGAATTCGGCTCGCAATTCGGACTAGTGATCTGCAAGATCGAGATGGAGAAATGTTGTCTACACGAGGAGCGAGGAAACGAGACTTCGGAGCGTCCGGGTGTACAAGTTGTGTTCTTCAGTAGGGGAAAGTGGTGATATATTTCGGAAGGATGTGGTATTTTTGACAGTCAATAAGAAGAATTCTCAATTTAACTTATTTTCGAACTTGCTATATGTACAAACTGGAAAACACCCAATTATATGCTCATGTGTAACTCAGCTCTGATTGGTTGATGTCAGCATCCATTTTGTTGATCGGCAAAATCAAGACCCGTTGAAACGTTTTCTAGTAAAAGTTATAGATCTAACGATATGATTTAAAAATATAATCAAAATCACTATCATATTCAAATTAATATAATGTGCAAAAAACGAAAGCATAAAATGCCAATGAACCACAAATAAAAGACAGCAACCGAATTTACCAATTTTATAACGCCACGTGTCCAAAATAACACCATTGTCCATAGTTGCAACATTCTCCCTAACTTTATTTCAGTGTTAGTATGTGGCATAAATAGCAGAAAAAATCTGATGAAACCCGAGTATTCGTCAAAACAACCGTTATGTATACATGTAGTCCAATCTCTATGTTCAGTGGTTAGATAATGAGCATTTCCGAAATATATGTAGTACTGTCCGAAATATCGACACCTTCCCCTAATTGCGAAACGTGGCAATCAAAGCCGAATGTACGTGAAAACCGACTATACGAGTTTGACGAGGAAACATGGAATGATGTGCTTCACGACGTTTTGGTATCAGGCGTTGTTAATAGTTATGGGAATTTCATACTAAATAAAATTCTGCTAGCTAAAAAAAAAACAACCTTTTACCTACCTATCGACCTTCCTCTGAAATTTAGGGTGAGGAGAGGGGAAACAAACATATTTTTAAATATGGCTCAACACTAAAAGATTGCACTAAAATCATGCGCACATAAAACAAAATAAAAATCAAGGGATTTTAGAAAATGCCGTGCACGAATCGGCCGATAACACTGGTCAGTTTAATCGGCGTATTTATGGATCTAACAACACCCAAGTTAGGCCCTATATGTTAAAATAACTGGCAATTTTTTAATTGAACACTGCCTTTTGTCACCTAGCTATGTCCAAGCCGATACCCAAGCTACGTTAAATTTTGTCCTACATGTTTGATACCAAAGCTGTCTGTAAATGGAGTTTTAATAGTGAAAGTGATCACACGATGCTAATCACGCTTGTGGTTGAGAAATTATTATTTCTTCGATTATCAAAATATGAAAAATGAAGACAATTTTATTGAGTACAATTTCTAGATAAACATTTTTAAATGGTTTATCACTGGCTTTGATACGGGGTATTCACCTATAGTGATATCGCTAGATCTATCAAAGCATGATCAGTTAAGCGTCTCTAATCCCCTAACACATTAGGAAATTACTTGGTGACTGTCTGGGTCAGTCAAGGTGTGAATGGCTTATTATTTTGAGAATCCCTATTGAATTATTAGGGATTTAATATGTTTTTGTTGGAATTTTTACAACGTAATACCAAGTCACAGCATCTCGGGACAACGTAATAACGAGGTCTATTTCATATAGGTTTGTTAAGAAATGGTTTGTGCTTTGCAATTCCAACGTAATATGCGGACAAACGTAATAAAGGGGGAACGTTTTAATGGGGTTCCACTGTAGTAACATCCCTTTCTAATCTAGCAATCCCTGGTTAAAAGTTGGACATGTTTCTACGTTTTATTCATAAATCATTTCCAACCACATCCAACATACACATAATTTTGAAATTTACATGAAATGCATGATGGGAATACATAATCTATTTTACATTTCATCTCTTCACCTACAGCTGCTGATGTATCTGTATGAGTGAAAAATTCTCGACCAGGACATTAAACAACATATTACATATAAAACAAGTTAAATACGTATTCTATAATTCAAGACAACCCAGAGCATGAATTTATATCCTCCAATAATTATAAAAACAGCATTCTAGAATTATAATCACCATGATTTACTTATCAAGAGAAAAACACAAGGTGTTGATTGCCAAACTACACACAATTCAATTCTTTTACAATTTCGTCTTTGACGATGAAATAAGAAAAACCTTTACAATGACAATATTATACTTCCCTTGTGGTGAAATAAACAAACCTTTACAATGACAAGATTATACTTCCCTTGTGGTGGTATAATTGCTACACAATGAAATAAACAAACCTTTACAATGACAAGATTATACTTCCCTTGTGGTGGTATAATTGCTATACAATGAAATAAACAAACCTTTACAATGACAAGATTATACTTCCCTTGTGGTGAAATAAACAAACATTTACAATGACAAGATTATACTTCCCTTGTGGTGAAATAAACAAACCTTTACAATGACAAGATTATACTTCCCTTGTGGTGGTATAATTGCTATACAATGAAATAAACAAACCTTTACAATGACAAGATTATACTTCCCTTGTGGTGGAATAATTGCTATACAATGAAATAAACAAACCTTTACAATGGCAAGATTATACTTCCCTTGTGGTGGTATAATTGCTATACAATGAAATAAACAAACCTTTACAATGACAAGATTATACTTCCCTTGTGGTGAAATAAATAAACCTTTACAATGACAAGATTATACTTCCCTTGTGGTGGTATAATTGCTATGCAATGAAATAAACAAACCTTTACAATGACAAGATTATACTTCCCTTGTGGTGGTATAATTGCTATACAATGAAATAAACAAACCTTTACAATGAAAAGATTATACTTCCCCTGTGGTGGTATAATTGCTACACAATCCCAAATATGAGGGAGGTAACAGAAACAGCATCTCCATGGCAACAGTCACATCAATCACAGTGGTGGCATTCCAATTTGCATATACTAGAGAAACCTGACTACTAAGCCTAGCAGTGAAGCATGCTTTACACAAACATGGGAGAGTGAGATCAGTCCTGTACATACTAGAGAATCCCAATACCCCTGTACCAAATTCCAACTATCCATTCTTTTTTCCTAAAACTCCCAAATATTATTTGCTACTTTTTTAAGCTGTTTGATGTAATAAAGAGAGATCCACTACTTCTGCTCCCATCCCTTTTCTAAACCAGGCTTCCTTTATTTTATCCTCCTCCTCTCATCTTTCAATCTGTCTACTTCTTTTCTCAGAGCTCCTTCCTCTCATTCCTTCTTTCAATCGGTTTTCCTCTTTTTTCTCCCTTCTTTTCAATCGATTTCTTTTCTCTTCCTCCTCTCATTCTGTCTTCTTCTTTTCTCTCTCCTCTCATCCCTTCTCTCAGTCTGTCTTCCTCTTTTCTCTTCCTCTCTCTTTTCCTCTCTCCTCTTATTCCTTCATTCAACCCCTCTCTTTTCTCTATTTCTCTTCCCCCTCCTTTCTTTCCCTTCACCTATACCATGTTTGCCCCCCCTAATCACGCATACCTACAAAAACAAATCTCACTTACAATATCCTGTACCTCCACCGATTCAAATATTTATATCATTAATAGAATATTAAAACTAAATAATTATCACATGCAATGGGTGGTGTTCAATATTTGATATTAGTCATTATAAATCTGCTAACTGTTAATTGTTAATAAAGGGAAATCCAGTTAGTAAGTTGTCAATATGTTATGTGTTGTCAACATTAAGTGTTTATGGATGTAAAATGAAAATTCACAACTAATCTTTGTGTGGAAGTGTTACCTAATGAGACATTGATAAGATGTACAAGGGATGACCCCCCCCCCCCCCCCCCCTCCTCTCTGACAATTAAGCTTTGTTTTCTCTTTAATTCTAAAATCAAATATTAGTCAAACCCTCTCATTATGAATTAATCATTATTAAAGAAATACATCATCAGTCCAAATTAATTGTGCAGGCCAGTTATCTGTTTATTGTTTTAATCAAGGTACTGCAACCACATATCGAGTAATCTCTACATAGAAACCCATCCCAGTCCCCGGGGATCTAGAAGGAACTCGCAGACACTGAGATGAAGCCGATGCAATAAGTATAGGTTTACACCACATTTACATCATGGCTACAGACTGTCATAGTACAGTGTTACAAGGAAGCCTTGATTATCACCCACAGAATCAGAGGAAACATTTATGAAATAAGGGTATAGAACTTTATACAGAATTTGGGGTACATAGAGGTTTGAAAAAGAAGCATTCTCACACAGAATAAGGCATTCATCATACAGAGATTTCAAGATTGGAAAAATATACGTTATCCCCCCCCCCCCCCCCCCCCCCCAAATAATAGAAATTTGCAAACTTTGATTTCTTAATCCTTAGTGAGAGCTCTACACTTGTTTATTTTAACTACCTAGCAGCTAAAAGTCAATGTTGAACCTGAAAATGAATATTTTTAGCATCCAAACAAAAATTTGTTTGGACCACCTCCATCAGAAAATATCTAGTGTTCTACCTTTCACTCTTCCAACAAAGTAAAGTGTCTGGTTCAACACCATTCTTATTAGCCAGATTTTCCAACACTCCAAATAGGTAATGCACAACTAGAGGGACAGTATCGTGGTTCAGCACGCTGTCAAACACTTCTTTAATATTGTCCTGCAATACCAGCTGAAAATTTCAAGCACAGTGGTCAAGATTGCATCAACATAGATTTATAAATTCCTGTTGAAAAGTTAGTATTGCCTAGGAAAAATTCATAATCCATTTAATTGTTATTTTCAAAAATTTGTTTTAGAAAATTCACAATTAAAATAAGCTATATAGTAAAATGAAAAAAAAAATCTTTGAATCCCGTTCTGCATTGTTTTACATGGCTATTAAAGAATATGTTGAAAATTTTAAATTTTATATTTACAACCTAGTTCGCCAATACAACCTATCACTGGGTCAAATGCCGTCTGACGTGTTTCATACCAATTGTTAGGCCGTTCTTGGCACACTGATTTTGACTACGGATAACTCCGTTTACCTGATCAGGATATAGGGCTCACAGCGGGTGTGACCAGTCAACAGGGGATGCTTACTCCTCCTGGGGACCTGATCCCACCTCTGATGTGTCCAGGGGTCCGTGTTTGCCGAACTATCTATATTGTATTGCTTATGTAAGGTTAAGATAACGAACAGTGATCAATCTCATAACTCCTATAAGCAGTACAAAATAGATAGATGAGCAAACACGGACCCAGGGGACATGAATATCACAATTTTGATAGAGGGCTTCATGGAGATCCTAGCCATGCATTTAGTTGTTTTCAAATATATGGTAGCAATTGGTCTTGTAGTTTTCAAGAAGTTAAAAATGTAAAATTGTTAACAGACAACACATGGCGAAGACCAATGACGAAGACCAATGGCAATTAGTCACCTGAGTGACTCAGGTGACCTAAAATTACTATAAGTGCAGGAAGTGCATCATCTAGAGTTCCATTGTCCCAGCTGTTATTGGTTATAACCTTAATAGTAACATCTTTGTCACAGTCACAACCAATAAACAAGCTTGACACATGGATCCACTGATCAAATGCTTTTCACTGCATTATCTGAAGATGTGCAAACTATGTTTATACACATTTATCATGAATACATTATCAAAAGGAATTTACATGAAAAATCAGGGCCTGTTTAGGATTTCACCTTGATTTCAACAGATTTTTCGGAATTTTAGCAAAACTAAAAACATTAGAATTTTTAAGGAATTGTAGGACTGCTGGACAGCCTGTAAATTTAGAACGACACAAAACTTACATGCTTTTTATGTGTAGTAGTATATTTCAGGGTCTGAAACGTAAACACTATATGCCAAGTATGGTTCCATTGTGAAGTCATAACCGCTACCTCTGGGATTGTGAAATTTACAATTTTGGTAGAGGCCTTCCTGCTCTAGATCACTATGCATTTAGTTTTCCTTAAAAATGTGCCGTTGAACAGAAGATTTTTTAAAATTTGTAAATCTTTAGCAGTTTTCATCCCACCCGCGGGTGTGTGTGTGCTTGAGTCCAGAAATTTACAATTTAAGTCTCCCTTTCCCAAACCTGCTTCATACGAAATTTGAAAAGGTAATTATCGAGAAGAAGTTAAAAATGTTCAATTGTTAACGCACGGCAGATGAAGACCATAAATAGCAATGACTTGGGTGACATAAAAATATGGAATACTTGTCCAGTGAAAGCAATAAAAATTTTAAGAGTAAACTATAAACAATATATAAGAAGGGTTATTCCACTTTTAAACAAGAGACCCAAGGGCAACATCACTCACCTGAGTGACCTTGACCCTGCTGTTGTTCAGTAGTTGTGATTTGGAAAAGAATTTTTATCAAGTTTTATTTCCATGAAAATTTTTGACCCCATATTGTGGCCCCAACCTAGCCCCAAAGAATCATGATATTAATGAAAATGATTTCATAAAACACAGATGTTCCTCAACACCAATATGACTAACATGACCATCCTGTTCTGGTCAAGACAAAGGTCACAAGGTCATAGTGTGAAATGAAATATCTTACCATAAGAAATATATATACAAAATACAGGTGACTCGATATAACTCGAAGTTCAAAGGGACCTTGATAAAACTGAGATCGAAATTCGGAAATCGAAGGTCCGCTGGTATGGTTCAGATTTTACAGTAACTGGAAATGTTTACCAACATGATCATATGATATCGTTTTGACATGTTTACCAACAAGATCATATGATATCATTTTGACATGTTTTCCTTCATATTCGTCAGGTAGTTAATTTGATATCAAAATAAAAATACCTTATTTTGCATTAATAAAAAATTTCAAAATTTATGTATTTATTTGTTCTTTAATCATGCTTAGATAGGCATACAAAACCAAGTTCCGATGAAGCTTTACTATCGCAAACTAAACAGAGGACAATGTTATGTCGCTTTACCCAAAGCAAAAATTCTAACAAATGAGTAAAACGATGTTTTAGGGTAACTTTACACAAAGAACAAACTTGAGAAATTTAACAGTCTGTAGATCTCTAAATTATGTATAAAACTATAGTTGGATTATATATAATTTTAATCATCACGACACAAAACCCCAGTGCAAGGTGTAAACTGACCAATTAGCCGATTATATATATACTCAAGTGTGTCACCTCCACAAAGAAGCACGGGCGATGTTACAACTATGTAAACACCGAATTACCCCTCTTGCATTCAACAAAATCCAGGTAAGGTCCAAGCGGAAATTATTAAACGCTTGGGTAACGGTGGGTATACGCTACCACTACTTTGAGAGTGAAAAACAATGAAATGTGTTTTACGGGACCCAACTTCACTTCAAGAGATCGAGAACTTCGAGAGATTGAACGTTCGAGAGATCGATAGTAAATTGTTATATAGAGAAAAAAATCGGGACCATGATTTCACTTCGAGAGACCGAGAACTTCGAGAGATTAAAGTTCGAGCCATCGAAAGTCACCTGTATGAAAGCTCCATCTTAAATAGTTCAGGAGATATTGATTAGGTCAGACTTTTAAAAAGTATGTCAAGGTCAAAAGATCAAACACGATTGTAACACAATGTTATGTCATAAAACATCTATGTACAAAATATGAAAGTGCAATCTTGAATAGTTCTTAAGATATTTGATTGATTACATTTCTAACAAGTAGGTTAAAGTATAAGGTTACAAGGTTAAATGTCACATGTAAAAGGAAAGGTCTTGACATAAAAAATCTCATTACACAATATGAAATATCTACATTAAATAGTTCAGGAGATATTGAATAGGTCATATTTCTAAAATGAAGGTCCAACTCCAAGGTCAAGGTCACAAGTTCTAACTTAAAGGAATATCAAGGTTTTGCCATAAAGAATTTACATACAAAATTTGAAAGCCCTACTTAAAATAGTTCCAGATATATTTGATAGGTTAGTACGTTTTCTTAAAAGTGGGCCAAACTTCGAGTTCAAGGTCACAAAGTCAAAATACATGATATAAAATGGAAGATTTTGCCTTATGAAGTATGTATACAAAATATGAAAGATCTACATTGAATAGTTCAGGAAATATTTAATAGGTCATTTTTTTATTATAAGTAGGTCAAATTTCCAGGTCAAGGTCACAAAATCCCACAACATTGCAATACATGAAAGGTCTTCCTGTAAGGAGTGTATATACAAAACATAAAAGCCAAAGCTTATATAGTGCAAGGTATATTTTTAAAGATTTTTTCCTATCTATCAGCATATATAAAACTTTTGGACCCACTGTACCTCTGGGAATCATGATTTGAACAAACTTAAATGTACTCTATGTTAAGATTGATTGATTGATTGATTGATATTTTCCGCCACACTCAACAATTTTTCAGTTATCTGGTGGCGTCCAGTTTTTATTGGTGGAAGAGAGAACCCAGATACAATGTACCTGGGAAGAGACCACCGACCTTCCGAAAGTAAACTGGGAAACTTTCTCACTTACCGGCGTGAGCGCTCTATGTTTGGAAGCTTTCCTGTAAATTTCAACTTTTATGGGCCAGTGGTTCTTCAGAACAAGATTTTAAATGATTTTTCCTATATATCAGCATGTAAAACTGTGATCCCCTATTGTGGCCCCAACCAACCCCCAGGGACCATGATTTGAACAAACTTCAATTTCCTCTGTCAGGAAGTTTTCATCTAAATTTCCATTTTTCTGGCCCAGTGGTTCTTGAGAAAAATATTTTTAAATGACCTTACCCTATTTTTCATTTTTGTGATTATCTCAAATTTAAAGGGGGGATGGCCTTTCATTTGAACAAACTTAAATTCCCTTCACCCAAGGATAATTTGTACCAAGTTTGATTGAAATTTGCTCATTGGTTCTGGAAAAGAAGACATTCTTATATATCAGCATGTAAACTTTGATCCTCCTACTGTGGCTCCGACCTAACCCCGAAGGCCATGATCTGAACAAACTTAAATCTACTTTTTACCAGGAAGCTTTTAAGTAAATCTCTACTCTTATGGCCAAGTGGTTCTTGAGAAGAAGATTTTTAAAGATTTTCCCTATCTTTCTAAATGTAAAAATTGATCCCCTATTGTGGCCCCATCCTAACCCCGGGGGCCATGATTTCAACAAACTTAAATCTGCACTATGTCACAAAGCTTTCATGTTAATTTCAGCTTTTCTGGCCCGGTGGTTCTTGAGGAGAAGATTTTTAAATAGCCCCACCACAAGGGAGAATGGTCCTTCATTTGAACAAACTTTATTCCCCTTCACTTAAGGGTAATTTATACTAAGTTTGGTTGAAATTGGCCCATTTCTTCTAGAGAAGTTGATTTTCCTATATATCAGAGGGCCTCCGTGGCCGAGTGGTTGGAGCATCGCCCTCAAAATCACACGGTCTCTCACCTCTGGTCGGCGCGGGTTCAAATCCCGCTCGTGCTGGTAAGTGAGAAAGTTTCCCAGTTTACTTTCGGAAGGTCGGTGGTCTCTTCCCAGGTACATTGTATCTGGGTTCTCTCTTCCACCCATAAAGAACTGGGCGCCACCAGATAACTGAAAAATTGTTGAGTGTGGCAGAAAACAGCAAACCAATCAATCCTATATATCAGCATGTAAAACTTTGATCCCCTATTGTAGCCCCACCTTACCCCCAGGGGCCATGATTTGAACAAAATTGAATCTACTTTATGCCATGAAGTTTTCAGGTAAATATCCATTCTTTTGGCCCAGTGGTTCCTTTGAAAGGGAGCATGACCCTTCATTTGAACACACTTGAAAGCCCTTCACCCAAGGATGATTTGTACCAAGTTTGGTTGAAATTGGCCCAGTGGTTTTAGAGAAAAAGTTGAAAATGTGAAAGTTTGCAGACAGACTGAGAGATGACGGACAACAGGTGATCAGAAAAGCTCACTTGAGTTTTCAGCTCCGGTGAGCTAAAACAAAGTACCGCTTCCCAGGATAGCCCAATATTTTTTCTTTGAACTCTAGAATCATGGATAAAAGGAAAATATTTCATTTCGGGTCCCAGGATAAAAGAAAATTTTTGGACTGAGCATTTAAAAATATTTTCATGTTATGGTCAAATTCGTTTTTCATGCTTTGAGAAAATAAGAAGATATTATGTTTTAAAAAATCGCTAAAACGCATCAAAGATGCATATGGCCGAGTTGCAGTTTGGAAAATTATGCACGCTTGCATTCACGAAGTAAAAACATGCACATATTTAATATAGTTTATAAGGATGAAGCTTTGAATGGCCACAATAGGTATTTAGTGTGATAATGACCTTGACCTTTGGATTTCAAAAGCAACACGAATCTTGAATGTCATCAGGATTTGAAGTCTGATAAACATACACCAGCAAGTACATGTATAAACGTTAGACGCAAGCTCAAATATACACTATATAGTGAAAAAGAGACCTTGACCTTTGACCTTTTGAGCTCAAAATAAATGGGATCCTTCCTCTTTTAGATGTGATCAAAATATGCAAGTCTGACAAAGACACAACAAGTAGTATGAAAGTTAGAGACCGGACAAGCTCAAATCTATGGTATTTAGTGACCTTGACCTTTGACCTCAAAATAAAGAGGAACCTTCCTCTTTTGGATGTGATCATGTTATGTAAGTCTCACAAAGATGCACCAAAAAGTATGAAAGTTAGAGACCGGACAAGCTAATTGTGGACGCCGCCCACCCGCCCAACTGGACGCCCATTCCTTCGCCAATTTAAAAGCTGAAATTTGCTACGCAACTCGGCTAATAACTGGAAAATGAAAATCTCAAATACAATTTAGAGTGTAAGACAACAATTCTAATCAACAAATGGTGTGTGAATAGAGTGCTGTTTACTCACCTTCGTGTGCATTAAGTTGGTAATGTGGCTTGTCTTAACAATGTCCTTTGGTTTCGCTGTCTTCTGGTGGGAGTCTTCATCATCCAAACTTTTCACCTACAGAGTGCAAATATAAGTCAAACTAGAACTTTTGGGATTAATATTATCTCCCGAGGGGCACACTAACCCCCCCACCCCCCCCCCCCCCCCCCCACCCTTAACAGAAAATGGATATATAGAAAATGGAAATATTCATACATTCACTATGAATTAAAATGTAAGGTACATAAATGTTATTTTACTTCAATAAAAAATATATGTAAAAGGTCCGATTCAAACCTTTTAATTTGTTTTTGAAATACAAATGTATTCTCAAATGACAATAGGGCTGCACAGTGTTCGGCGAGACTTCGCGAGATTTCGTTTCTGGAGATAAACAAACATGTCGAGTGTCACACGATACCTAGTGCGATGACGTTTTTGAAGATGACGTTGTTAAGATTACTTACGTAAAAGAGATGTACCATGTCTGTGGTAAAACACGAAGCTCAAGCTTCCATGCGAGACTGAAGCTACAGAGTCAGCTGTTACGGTATGTTAAATTTTAGTCCTTTGAGAAGTAGAATATAGAATTTAATTAACAAGAAACTATTTTTTGATTTCCAATTATTCTAAAAGCTATGTGATGAAATTTTAAAGGTAAGAAAAACCATATATACACCACCACCCCCTTCACCCAAATTTCAATATGAATTAAAATTATCCACGGCTAGCAGGTTACAGTTATTGTCAAACCCCGAGTATGCGTATCAGTATTCAGTTTCTCCTAAAGAAAACTACTATAAAGTGACTGACTCAAACTAACTTAATTTATATGCTTATATCATAATTGGTAACATCAATAATCATGAAAACTGCAGAGCACAATCCATAAAATGTTGTGAATGCATAGGCATAAGAAAGAATAAATAACTGCCCAGCTGGCATTATTCTCTATGGTTTTTGTATTTACACAAAGAATAGATAAGTGATAGCAAATATCAGTAAAATATAATTGAAGAAAGCTAACAAATAATTAAAGGGGAAAATGTATATTATGTATTTGTATAAATTATAAAACTGTCTTGATCCCAGTACATTTGTTTGATCTTTGTTTTTAAAAGTTTATAAAATGAAGACAAACTAGTGATTTATTATAGTGAGAGTGTGCAAATGTTATATTCATACTAAGCAATAAAACCATTATCATAATTGAAAACCTCATAATTATATAACTTTTTTAAATTCTACTTTTCAAAATGTATTCATTTCAATTATTAAATGTAGGAATGTCTTGAAAACAGATGTCGGACAATCATCGATGTAAGATTTTAAGTCTGTACCACCTCAGGCTCAACAAACCAAAAGAGATGGGTTCTATTCCTTGTACTGTGCAGATAACTGAATTGTCAACAACAGGTAATCACATTTTGATGGGTTACTGCTATGCTTTACATGTAAGACGGTATCTTACTTGTTTTAATTTTGAAGTACATGAGATGAAGAACAGTACTGTATTAGAACTGCAGCTACAATTCTATATCTAGGTACTATACATAAAGTTGATCAAGCTATTAATAGTTAGTTCTCTACAGGGGATGTGGAACACATGGTATCAATGTTATTATCATCTGTGATGCTATGGTGACGCAAGGCGAACTTGTCAACACATATTTCAAAAGGGAATGTGGTTTATATGCTTTTAAGATTATTTCATATTTTATTTTATAACACAATAAATCCACTGAACTCGAAAATTCCACTGTATGTAAATCCAGATTTAGATTTGCAATTAATAAAATAAGTCCCAGTGTAAAATAATATACCTCAATTTTCCTTTACTAAATAAAAACCATCAGATTCTATTCTACAATTTATTTACATCGTTATGATAATTAAAACAATAGATAAGAAAGAATTAAAATAAGCACAATAAATTCCCAAACTTCCTTTATTCTCTATTCTAATTGTATTTCAACTGCCTACCAATATCTCCCCAATGATTAAAGAATGAACCTAATAATAAATGAACTAGTTTATAACCGAGAATTGGTTTTCACCGAACACCCGAACTCACACCTTGGTAAATATTTCGGTGGCGTTCGGTGTTAATTCACCAAGAAATAATTCACCAAATTACAGCACCTTTTAAATATTTGGGTGTAAATTAGTGCTAAGTCCCTAAAATAACCAATATGAAGAATTTGGGTGTGCAGCTTTTTAAATAATTTAGCTAACACTATATAACTTCACTGAAACCTACTGGTGTTCAATAACTTTACCAGAGATCTAGGTGTAGTAATGGGTGTCACTTGGTAAATCCCTATGAAAACCAAAACCAATTAATTAATTACCAAATCTCCACGCGCATGTCTCAATTGTTCCTCTCACATCTTCAAAATCAACAAGTCTACCAGTTATTATACTATTAAATTAATTTAATGATTATTAATTTACACTTCTCTGCCCCATCCGCTTTTTGGTAACTATGCCTATCGTCTATATTTATCAACCAATCAAATGTTGTCTTTTGTTAGTATCATATGTTACTATTTCGATCTATCTATGACACCCCCCTATAGGGACAATTGATTGTGCCCTCTAGGGGGACCCCCCCCCCCTTTCTACCAATCATATTTATTAATTATCTTATTTCAAATCATAACAATTTAATTATCCAATCAACGTTCATAACTTTTCCTACTTCAGCATTTCAAATTCTAGTTAAGCGTCACTTTAGAAAAATTCATGAAGGACAGAGGCCACGCAATTTTTATCAGCAAGGCCACGCAGTCTAGGCAGTTTTTGTACCAAACAAGGAATTTTATTGCAATGTGTCTATTATAATTTTATCATTATTATTATTTATAACATAGTAATGTAGAAGTAGATTAGGTTAACCATGATTTCGCCTTATGTTTTGCTTTATGTACTTATTTTGTCATACGCTTTGACTTTGCTATGTATAATAAATCATGGTTATTTGCCCAAACTGGTTGTTTTACTTTAACCTAGACAGTTGAGAGATAAAGGAAATTAATAAGACAAATTGACCCCGTTTTATATTAGAGCATCCCCACAATGACAGTTATATTAATGCGAGATTAATAGATTGGCTAGCTAGAAAGCTCCCCCTCCCAGACGGTACCTGCTGTGAATCTCAAGAAGTTGGGAAGAGCATAAAATTAACAATCAAACATCAAGCAATTATTTACATAGCAATTCACTTCTGTTTCATTTAATTAGATAAAGTCCTATTATAATCATAAAAATATATAAACAGCTAAATCATAAAAAAATATGTATTTAAATTCTGTAACACTATAATCATGAATACTTGTAACTTTGTGTCAAACTAATAACTAAAGGTTACCAAATAGACTAGTTGATACTATAAAAAATGAATTACCGGTGATGAACATAACCATGTTAATCCATTTGGAATATTTTTGCCATATTAAACTATATGTACTTCCATTAGTGTTGAAAAATCGGAAAAATTTCATAATCGATAATCGGTCATAATCAGAAGAACTGTATTGATCAATGATCGATATAATCGGTATTTACAGGTTGTTAATAAATGTTTATTATTTTTGGGGTAATTTCTATTTAGTTTTATGGATATGTGCAGTATACACACTAGCTGGTGTCACTGAATTCCCACTTTTCAATGTGGAGTCCACTCTGACTCTGCCCTGCACATGTCTCGATACAAAAGCGGGATTAACAGTCAGATGAATCTCGGATTAAATATTAATTAGTGTACAGGCGACAATCAATTATGAAAAATAGAATTGATAATCGGAATCGAATAGCCAAATACAATCAACAATCGATTGTCCGCGACAATCGTTTCATCACTAACTTCCATTAACATTTTGATTACAATGTAGTGCATGTGACTTTTGAAAGAAATATAATATCGGTAATATCTTTTAATAAACGTCAATATATATCATAAGATTTGGTTTCTTATATATGAGTGCTTTTTTTATGTCAGCATTTTATAAGATTATTCTCTGTTTCAATCTTCAACAGCAATGCATTGGAAACCGGTTCCTGACCACCTGTAACCACAGACTTGGTGTGTCTACTGTGAAAGGACCTGATTTCAAGCCATGACTCTCTATCTACTTCATAACCACAAGACAGGCACTAGTTATTGATAGACCTGTAATCTCATGTCATTGCCAAGAATATATTGTACAATTTGTGTGTCATAAATGATCAAATACTACCACTCTAGAGGAAAAAAATCAATTAAACGTAGGCTTGACTTCTGTACATCAGCATCTACATTAAACTGTATAAAAAGACGCAGTATTAAGTCTTCCCCGGAAGACATGTGTCGCCTGCTAGTTCATTCTATATGTAATATATCACGTATAATGTTGAAAAAGTAAATTATTCAAATGATTTTTGTCAGTTTAATACTCCTTTTAAAGGTTTTGAGAATTACTAAACATTCTTTAACGATAACTTAATTGAAATTGAAAGATGAGACATTATTATGCAATGCAATTTGTGGGAGAATCTGTTTGAAATTAAGACATTTATTAAATGTATACTGAATGAAAACATATGTTTAAAAATATGTATCAACCTGTTACTGTGCTCTTCAAGACAACGGTAATAACCATAAGTAATTATCTGGTGGGTTTACTGCTTAGTCTTGTTGTCTTTTTATATATCCAATTTACTGTTTCTCAAGAAAAATCATAATTAGTGTTGTTCTGAAATCACATATACTGTCCTTCAGTATGGGAATTACAAATACTGTCCTTTTGTACATAAAAATACTGTCCTTCAGTTAATCATAAAATAAAATCTTCAGCAAAAAATTTTTCTGCTGTAAAAAATTCTAAGTCCCGGCAAAGAAGAAGTTGATAAGCGACAGATTCGAAAATGTCTTACACAATACAGTTGGCCACACCGATGCTCTGTGCCAAATATCAGGGAGTTGCCCCATGTGGTTCTTGAGAAAACTGTCAGAAATTTTTTTGCTGTAAAAAATTCTAAGTCCCGGCAAACAGGAAGTTAATAAGCGACAGATTCGAAAATGTCTTACACAATACAGTTGGCCACACTGATGCTCTGTGCCAAATATCAGGGAGTTGCCCCATGTGGTTCTTGAGAAAACTGTGACAGAAATTTTTTTGCTGTAAAAAATTCTAAGTCCCGGCAAACAGGAAGTTGATAAGCGACAGATTCGAAAATGTCTTACACAATACAGTTGGCCACACTGATGCTCTGTGCCAAATATCAGGGAGTTGCCCCATGTGGTTCTTGAGAAAACTGTGACAGAAATTTTTTTGCTGTAAAAAATTCTAAGTCCCGGCAAACAGGAAGTTGATAAGTGACAGATTCGAAAATGTCTTACACAATACAGTTGGCCACACTGATGCTCTGTGCCAAATATCAGGGAGTTGCCCCATGTGGTTCTTGAGAAAACTGTGACAGAAATGTTTTTGCTGAAAAAAATTCTAAGTCCCGGAAAACAGGAAGTTGATAAGCGACAGATTCGAAAATGTCTTACACAATACAGTTGGCCACACTGATGCTCTGTGCCAAATATCAGGGAGTTGCCCCATGTGGTTCTTGAGAAAACTGTGACAGAAATTTTTTTGCTGTAAAAAATTCTAAGTCCCGGCAAACAGGAAGTTGATAAGCGACAGATTCGAAAATGTCTTACACAATACAGTTGGCCACACTGATGCTCTGTGCCAAATATCAGGGAGTTGCCCCATGTGGTTCTTGAGAAAACTGTGACAGAATTTTTTTGTGACGACGACGACGCCAGATGACGACGCAGGACGACGGATAGTGATCCCTATATGTCGCCACTGCGTAACGCAGGCGACACAAAAATATATGGTATTGAAGACTTTTATTTTATTTCTAATACTTAATCTGCATTTGTATGCAAGATGAAGATAATGTACAGTGATCAATCTCATAACTCCTATAAACAATACAAAATAGATAGTTGGGCAAACACGGACCCCTGGACACACCAGAGGTGGGATCAGGTGCCTAGGAGGAATAAGCATCCCCTGTTGACCGGTTACACCCGCCGTGAGCCCTATATCCTGATCAGGTAAACGGAGTTATCCGCAGTCAAAATCAGTGTGCCAAGAACGGCTTAACAATCGGTATGAAACACGTCAGACAGCATTTGACCCAATGATAGGTTGTATTGACGAACTAGATCGTTATAACGACCATAGAATTTGCGAAATGCTGACTTCAATCGAGACTGTTGAAACCCCTGTACCTTCAACTTGTTTGTCAATAGCTTACCTCGATTTAAAAACTGACTATACGCATAACAAGCTCTTGCATATCAAATCAGTTGAGATATATAAACACCATATGCAGGTGATAATGGAATATTGTTACATTAATATGGGAAGTTGACGATGGAGAAGCTGAAATCACCCCGTTTGTCATACAGTTGAGTTGTCAGTTTGCCGTTAATGTCTACTTTCAATAAAATATCTAAGTATGAAGCAGAAGTGGACGACTCTGTGGTGTCCTTTATTTCGAGCTCACAGGGATATATCAAATCGACATATGAATGAAAGTCATTATCGTTAATAGACAAAACGTCATCGATCAATCATAAGATACGATCATTCTTCAATATTTTACCAAGGAAAGTTTTTCCACCCAGAAAATATTTTGTAGTGTTACAATCAACAGATTTTGAAGAGCAAAGCAGCTTTCATTATCTAGCTGTCCTGGAATGGATTGCTCTGGTAATTCGTTAATCCAGTGTCACTTTTCACAATCCAATAAACCATCAAGCAGTAGGCCCATTATCTTGAAATAAACTGAAATAAATAAAAAATGTCACTGTAGATAGCAAAAAGTATAGTGTACAAGGAAATAATAAATGCATTGTGTAAATGGAACTACCAAATTCAGTTAAATATATGGAAATGAAGAATTACATATCCTTTCCATTGTTAAATTGAAGCATATTTTTCTGCATCTGCACAACAAATAAAGTTTGAGATTAAAAGATTGATTGACGTCTGATAAAAATCTAAATTCTGATACTTGGTCAAAAACATAAATCAATGCATGAAAAAGTGTGTTTTCAACATGGGATATACTTTGATGGTATCTAAATATTGATATTAAATAAAAGTTAATCACATAGCTACATGTATTAATGATTATATTGCTTTATAGAATTATTTTGATCAACATTCATCAAATTTAGTTTCGTAGGTAAAAATACTTACATGTAGCAATTTGAGTGTTTTGTCATACATTTAAAATTTTACCCTAATTCTTGAATGTGACATTCACAATATCCGAAACCCACATGTGACACCACTCAGTCACAAGGTATTCTTCATAATCATAATTCTGACCTGTGTTTTAGATTCATTTAGGTCATGCTTATGCTTTGGATTCTGGTATGAAACAAGTTTTACTCAAGATTTCAGAATTGAAAACGTGCAGATGATATAAAACATGAGATTCTACCGTTACATGAACATTTTACATGTAAGGTAAAATATTTATGAATGCATATACATAAATTTTACAGACCACATGTATGTTGTATTTCCATGGATAAACTCGGTGAGAGTTTAATAGACCAGTTAATATTATTATTAAGCTTGTCATCAGTACCGTATGCTGTATTTCATAGATCCCATCTGTCTTTTCCCATATCATTGGCGGATCCAGGTTTTCCGATTGGGGGAGGGGGGATGTAAAAGTCAAGTTATAAAGTTTTAGCCAAAATACTCAGCCATTTTGGGTGCCAAATCTGGAGTTTTCATCTATATATGCCAGTATTGCCAATTCAAATTAATTAGTAGATTATCATCCAGGGTCACCAAAAAGTATGGGGCGGGTGGGAGTATTTTTTTTTTTTTTATTTTTTTATTTTTTATGAGAAAAATATTAATGAAAAACGAGTTTCTGTCAACAGAAGTGCATCATTTAATGCCAGATGGATATCAATCTATGCTTATTTCACAAACAAATTCCATGTTAAGCTTTAAGGTAATTTAAGGTTTTCAACAACAGGGAGATAACTCTTGATATACTTCAGTGAACTTTGCGCTTTTTGACGTCATAATGAAAAAATGCGTCATGTCATAGTTGTATCGAGGGAAAATGTCACAATATTTACTTACTACATGTATCTACTACCGCTGTCAAGTGTCAAGCGGCGTATGTGTAAATCTCTGTGACAAAATAATAATAATTTTTCTCAAATGATCATTTTTAAGTTATTTTCTTTAAAATTATAAAAGTCTATAATCTTTTTATTATATACATTTATGTAGTATGCGCTACGGTTAATTTGCATTAAAATTATGTTGTGACCTTGAAATTGCCTCTAATAGGCATCGACATTTGAAATACATGGAGAAAGTTGTTTGTAAACAACGGCATGGCTCTAGTAAAAGATGATGATCGGTACCGGTTGTTGATATTTTGTGTGAAACCATGAGATGTTCACATGTAATCTCTGCGAATCTTGCTAGGGAAAGTAGGATTTATTTAGATGCTGTTATAATCCGGCGATCATTGTTTGTGACAAGATTCAACATTAATGAAGCTAGGAATTTTTATGACATTCACAAGCATTTTTTCTTAAAATAAACCTGTCAATGCTTTATCTCTCTAGTTACATGCACTTTGTATTTCAATGCTATGACATCTACTTGTATTTCAATGCTATGACATCTACTTGTATTTCAATGCTATGACATCTACTTGCGCCGATAGAGCGATTTATCACATGAACTTTAGAATGTAGAAAACGCAACCAATATGATCGCGTAAGAATAAAGGAAGAGCCAGGCTCTTCTCTAGTATATTTCAAAATATTCTAATTTTGTCTTAGGAAATCTGTATAACAAAATGGGTGTTGTCGACATAGAACAGATTTATTAGTGTCATTTTTACTAATTTTACGTTACCCTCGCCCCCTCTAGATCCCCCACTGACCGAGCTTTATATTGTCGCGAAGGTTACAATTGTACGTTCAACTATGTAAACAAACATTAAGCAATGGAACAAGAAGAGGGAATTCATTTCAAAGATGTAGTATATAAGATAGGTTTGTGCTAATGAAACATGGAATTTATGAGGAAGCGGGACGGTGGAAAACCCGCCGGGATATTGAAGATGTATTGCATTTAGAAGAAGAAAAAAACATCTTAATTTCCAATAAATGTGATACTACAATACTTGACAAATAAATATAAATATCATTTATCATTTTTGGGTTGGAATTGTATTTTGCTCATGAAAATGGTCAATGCACTCTTCAAAAGTTGTACAATTCTAAAACAAAGTGACAAATCGCATCAATGAAATAATTCTTTTCAATCTGTAACCATGGAAATAAAGCCCAGTGGGTAGTTATTTTATATGGTTTCTTAAATGTTTATGGTCCAGATATTATGTTTACTTTAAAGTGAAATTTTTCTGATGTACACCGTGTAAAACTGCCCAATATGCATTTTTTGTTGCCATGGCAACCAATTAAAATCTTATTCAAGATATAAAAAGTGCTATTTTTTGTGTTTTAAATAAATTTTTTTCTATCAATTAGTAAATAATCTTATAGATAATACTCTTTTAAAAACTTTTACCAGCTTTTTACCCCATAAGTTTGCCTCATGTAGTTTTTATACCACTAGTATTCCCCGTTGTACAGAGATCCTGAAAACGTAAAAACATGACAAAAATAAGCCCATCTGGTCAAAAAACGACACAGGCATTTTTCCTTAAAAAGTCAATTTTTAAAAGGTAAATTCCTACTGAACATACTGACATGCAACATGACTTTGTTTGCTACATGTCAAAATGTTGCAAACCTTACCTTAAAGAACACAACGCATGTTTCTAAACTTGTTCATTTTTTCAGCAAAATTAACTCTTTTTATGCCTAAAACTACTTTAAATGTGTTTTAAATGAAATAGTTTGCGTAGTTTTCGAGTTTGAAAGCGATGAAATTCAAATCTTGCGATATGCATATTTTCTTTCGCTAGTTTACGCGCCATTTTGTGTGACGTCATATGCGCCCTTGGGTTTGAAAACATCTATAAGCCATTTCATAAACAGATTAGATTCAATCGACAAAAAAAACAAACAATTGTCACGTTAACGGCTTGTAAATAATAATGCATTAAGATGTTTTGTGCCGTGCTCGGGTGTACTAGTTGTCGGTAGAAAGGATTTAGACTGAGTATTTTTCAATTTTTCGAAGGAAGGTACGAGAAAAAAGACGTGGATAATTTTTTTGTTGGAGCAAGAACTTTACTTTAAAAAACATACCCAGTCACCTTTTCAAACATCGCTTGGACAGAGACCCCGATAAACTGCGAGAAAATGGATATATCGAAGCTATAAGCACTGGTAGGCTTATAGCATACATTCTGTTTTGCTCTTCAAATTCAATACACACTCGGATCAACTGACCTTCACCTTGTAACAACATTTATCGACGATACAATGTAACTTCTACCAACTGGTAGATTTACAACAACAAAAAATAAAGATACAAAATAATTGAACTTTTAATTATACAAATAATAGAATATTGTATTTCCTAACTTTAAATTGAAATAAAAAATTATTTCTTTATTGAACTCGTAGCATCTTGAGTGCGTCAGTAGGCTATAATGCCGTGCTCCCACTTCGTACTTCCTAAAGACGTGCAGATCACAATTCAAAAATAGTAATAAGATTGCTTTATCAAAATAAAATAATGTGATTACCACTTTAAATTTGAATATTTTTTTTGATTTGTGTGTGTGTTGTATTTTTCTTTCTTTCCAAAATGCACGCGTGACAATAGCTTGGCTTAGGGCCTAGTTGTCAACAATTTAACGTATCATAATTTGTCTAATCCAAAAATAAATAATGATTGCACTGTTTATTTTAGAAAAACAGCGCCAATTACAGATGTATAAAGGAATAACATCCCCAAAGTTTGTAGACAGCGACCCATATAAACATTATTTACTCACAATTTTGCCGATTTCATACACGATTTACTCGCTATATTTGGGTATTTACATCGTTATATGTGTGCACTGGTGGCGAACACATATAAAACTCGGACAATTTATCAACATCGATTTAAATGTTGCCCATGGTAAATTAATTGGGCCCCAAAAAGTAGAGTTTTTAATAATATCTCGCAGCTACTTTCACAATCCGAAGGGCGCATGTGACGTCACTGTACCACGTGACTAGGCCTACCTAATTAACTTGACTTTTTGAAATCGGGGCTTAGATTTAAGTCTGTATTGTGGTTAATTATCGCAAAATTTCGGCGAACGAACTATTAGAATTAATTACTATTAGCATAAAGAAGACAAAATGCATGTAATATTGTATACTTTGAAAACATGATATGTGTCCTTTAATTTCAAACACAGAAATACACCAAACTTCAAGATATGAAGAACATTAATCCCTTCCTTTTCTTTAAGCCCGTAAGAACGTAAGATATTAAGAAAACCATATGGTCTAATTTCTTCTTAACGTGAGGGCTTTTGCTATACCGGAAATGTAAACAAGAAGTGTAAATACTGGAGTTGGACATGAACATTTTCCGGAAATCACAAGTTCCGCAAAATAAAAAAAATCTGGGCGGGCCGATTTTTGAGGGGCGGGTGGGGATGATAATCTATCAATTAAGTTGAATTGGCCTAATGCCTTTGTGGCGGAAGAAAAGTGGGAGAGCTAACAATCCGCCACTTTATGAAAGGCGAAGATATTAAACAGCTGTTAAATGGTGAAGAGGGGGGGGGGGGGGGGGGGGGGTCTTAATCCTTCACACCGTCCTTAAACAGCTATTGCTTCTGTTGTTTTCACTCATCTCTGCAAATGTAAATGTATATTTACGAAATATTTATCCTTGAAATACAGAGAAAACGTGTAAATAAGTGTTTTGACATCGATTGTTTACATTAGTACCTGCATTGTTTTCTCCGTTTTTTCGCCAACTCGGGAGTAGATAGGATACTGGACAGCTTACATGTTCGCCGTAAACCAAGTTGACAACACGCAAACACGAATAAAAAGTTATGATCATTTCTTTTAACTCAAATAAGCCAATTCATAGTCTATTGCTATGCTGAGAAATGTGTGTTTGTCTCCGGAAGTTCTCCACCGGAAGTGAGACTGCGCTAGAAAATAGAAATTAGCATAACGTTCTAATACTTTAAATTTCAACGTTTAAATCAAATCCCTTCATGAATTTCAAAGCTATACTAACCCTAACCCATACTTTTTAGTTTAAAAAATGACAATGTCCATAAGTAGAAAAAAGCCTTTAACTTGAAGAAAAATTGTCCAATGAATATGAATTAAATACCAGGTGTACATCTTCATATGGTGGGTAATGAGTGTACAAATTTTCAGAAAAGACGAACATGCTGATTCCAATATACCACTCTTCGTTTACAGAGGGTATAGCATTTAGTTTGTTTAAACAGGTTAAGTTTCACATGTTAGGAAATGAACTTTCTTGCTTTGATTTGATGGAAATCATTAGCTTCTCTTAATGTTACAATAGTATGATAATTTCATCTTAAAATCAAAAGATGAAAATGAGTTCTCCTTTTCAGCTGTCTGTATATACTTAATTTTCCTTTGTACAAGTTTTCATGATGCTGCCAAGCATCATGGAATGAAAGAATTAAGCTAGATTTAGAAAATCAATCATGCTACTCTTCTACACTTAGAAAACCAATCTGAATTTGAAGTTATCCAAGCATAAAGGTATACCAGATGTCAATGTCTAAGGTTTTCCAAACTTCCAGTAGAGGACAATGACTGATACTGATGGACATCCGGAGTATCAATTATTTCTATGTAGTACGGTGAGTGCTGGTTTACTGTAGCCAAAAAGTAAATTATCACTGATAAAATTTGTTAGCTTACATACAAAGCACCATTAAACCATGTACTATTCTTTCTGATTGATACAAAATAAATTCCATAGATCTATAAAGATTAATCGTCCAAATTGGTGCCGAAACCAGGATATAAAAGATTTTATTCAAACAATTTTTCTAACCATAAGAGTCCTTTTCTTCTGTATGCTTATCATCAGGAGAGAACTTTAGCATCAGAGCCATACGACTGCCATCCAGAACATTGTAGTGTTGAAGCGTGTTACGGCGAACCATGTTCTCCTCTCGTTCACTCGTCTGGTCTATGTTGCTCAAAGCAAGACGACCGCTCTTGCCAGCCATCCACTCTACAATTTTTGCAAGAACTTGACAATATCTTATCTTCACTGTAGTCATATTATGGTGACAAGTTCACCTGTCACTGGTTACATTTATTTGTCCAAGAGTTAGCAACATTAATAACATTTCTTCTTCAATATGCAAGTGCTCTTTCCTTCCTGAAGACCTTTTGAAATAATTTTCATAAAAAAATAAAATTTTCAGTATATGTTTCCTTTTAATTTTTTTTTATAAACCAGCAGTTTTTTTTAAAACATCTGTGCTGGAAACATTTTAAAATATAAGTAATCAAAATTTTGATTTGAGTCTATTCTCAGTTTATGGTCTTGAGACCTGGTAAAATACCCTAACATTTTTTTTTTGTAGAAACGAGAAAGCCTAAGAATGCAAGTGAATTGTACATGAAATGTCACGAAAAAATATATATTATTGAGAAATGGCGCATATGTCTTTAACTCTGTATGGGTATAAATATTTATTCACCATGACAATCTAAATTATTTGATGAGAGAAGGATGAAATGTTTTAAGGCTATAAAAAACAGATTTAAGGGGCCAAAACTGGACGAGTCTACCACTCTGAATGATACATACATGTACCTAAGTCCACTTCATCAGTGAGGCTCTGTACACACATAACTAAGTCCACTTCATCAGTGAGGCTCTATACACACATACCTAAGTCCACTTCATCAGTGAGGCTCTATACACACATACCTAAGTCCACTTCATCAGTGAGGCTCTGTACACACACATACCTAAGTCCACTTCATCAGTGAGGCTCTATACACACATACCTAAGTCCACTTCATCAGTGAGGCTCTGTACACACATACCTAAGTCCACTTCATCAGTGAGGCTCTATACACACATACCTAAGTCCACTTCATCAGTGAGGCTCTATACACACATACCTAAGTCCACTTCATCAGTGAGGCTCTGTATACACATACATAAGTCCACTTCATCAGTGAGGCTCTATACACACACATACCTAAGTCCACTTCATCAGTGAGGCTCTGTACACACATACCTAAGTCCACTTCATCAGTGAGGCTCTATACACACATACCTAAGTCCACTTCATCAGTGAGGCTCTGAACACACATACCTAAGTCCACTTCATCCGTAGACGGCATCTCTGAGGCTGGTTTGTTCTTGTAGATCTGGTACAGGCACTTGCTCTTCACTTGATTGATAGTATCACAGTCCAGAACCTCACAGGTATATAAGTTCCCATTGCCATTCAAGTCAATTTCAAGTTTCTGAAATGAAAAGACAATTTAATCTCAAATTCTTTAACCAGGATCAGCAGCTCACTTCGACACATTCCCGGACATTTGACACATTCATTTTAGAGAAAGTTACCTGTACATGTACATAAATTAAATGTTTATTAAATGAATTAATCTCCATTGTCCCATAGATGCTTCATACCAAATTTGGAAAGAATTGGAATGGTTATTATCAAGATTTCAACAGTCTCGATTGAAGTCAGCATTTCGCAAATTCTATGGTCGTTATAACGATCTAGTTCATCAATACAACCTATCATTGGGTCAAATGCTGTCTGACGTGTTTCATACCGATTGTTAAGCCGTTCTTGGCACACTGATTTTGACTGCGGATAACTCCGTTTACCTGATCAGGATATGGGGCTCACGGCGGGTGTGACTGGTCAACAGGGGATGCTTACTCCTCCTAGGCACCTGATCCCACCTCTGGTGTGTCCAGGGGTCCGTGTTTGCCCAACTATCTATTTTGTATTGCTTGTAGGAGTTATGAGATTGATCACTGTTCGTATCTTCACCTTGCATCAAGCAATTGTTAATGCACAATGGACAAAAGCAGAAAAAGTTGGTTATCTCTCTTTGCATTCTAACACATGACAACACAATCAGACTGCGCAATATTTTAAGTGTTATGATGATCGAGTATGATGTTCAAAATCGAAAACAGTTGAAATCATTTCTACAATAAGAAAAAAGATCTTTTGTCTTTGCGTTCTGAGGGTGTAATACCAACAGACTGGCACGGTTTTTATGAATCGTTACCAACAAACTGTAGTCATAAAGATATTCTTCCATTGCCAGAGCAAACAGAAAATGATGAAGACTCAGATAAATGAAATTTGTGAAACAATGTGTATGTGGCCCTTATATTCCATTTTGGCGTTCATGATTTTTTCAATGAATTATTTTTATTCTGCCAAATTGGCATAAGTGCGCTTAACATCATTCGTATATATACATAGCTGCCAACTCACCCGATTTTGTTGGGTTACACCCGATTTTTCAATCCCTATCCCGATTATTTTTCATGACCCGGCGGGTCATAACTTTCTCCCGATTTTCGGATTTGGTTTTATAAATTAGATCGCGCATGAAATTTTCAGTTTGTAACACAAGCTTGGATCTACGTAAACAATGCCGATGATCATGTACTCTACTGAGAAGTTATCAAAGCAGATGTTAACAATTATCTGCGAGTTGTTTTGACAAATTGGGGATTGAAGTTATTATGTAAAATGGTTTCTACCATCAGGGCCAGGAGACCAAAAAAAATGACATTGATGTATCTACCAACAAATTCTGGAAAACGACTTTTCATGAATAAAAAAGGGCATTTAGGCCAGCATGGAGCTTATTATATATTGTCCGTTGTGTAACTCACACTATTGGGTCTGGAGCTAAAAATGATCTGACAAAACATGCCAAAACGCAAAATCATGTAATTAAAAAAATACTTTAGCACAAAAGTCATCCAATCACTGTCGTCATTTTTGCCATCATCTTCTCGTTAATATTGTAAAGAAAATACACACTGAATTCAGATCCGAACTAAATGAAACCGTAAATGCCCTCTTATCATGTAAATTTAATCAATCTTTGTGCTGCTTTGTATATTGTCCATCTCCATCAGTCTTGAGAATTCAAAATGTGCCATTGTTAGTTACAATACTTCCCTTCAATAAATAGACAATGCACATATTTCTGTTGTAAATGTTTTTCAAATATAAACATTTATAACACATATAATCCTATTAAATATGTCGTGAATGCCGTTACGCATTATGACCAGATTTTTTGATTTCCACAGAGGGTCATGACCCTCTTTTTTCATGTTGGAGGTTGGCAACTATGTATATGATACTGTAAGGCTAAAGTTGTTATGCTAAAACATCTTAATTAAGTGCACATACAACAATCTAGCACAGCATCTATATATGTGTTATGTGAAAAGGATGTAAGTGCATGATTAAAGTAACCAAAACTGGCCTTTATGATGCATTGCTACAATTGATTTTTCTTACATACAAGTAATAAATCATATCCACTCTCATCTGTGTTACGGTTGTGTACACGAACAACAGTTGAAAAAAATAGAGGTTAATAAAACCTTAAACTGCATTTTTTCTCAAAAACTCAAAATATGCACTTATGACGTTCTGGCAAATATCCCTCGCTAGGGCCTGACAATCGATCTTCTATAATGTTACTTAAAGTAATTCCACCCTCCTGTGATGTCATCAGATTTTGCAAAATCAATGATTTATTTACATTTATGCGTGATAGGAACATAAATTTTGTTGGAGTCTTTTCCGATAATTATTGTAAAAAATCTTGTTAAAAATAAACTATTTTAAAAGTCTAAGTTATAGATGAATAATCAATGATACGTTTTAAAATATTGAATCCAAGGGCAATAACCCTGTTTCTATTGATTTCTTTATCAAGTCTATTATGCGATAGATTTCCTTTATTTTTACAGACATTTTGTATATTTTTGTGAAGATACAGTTTCATGAAATTGTTATGAATGCTACTATATCGTCATAACCAGTTTTTATGAAATTTTGATAACGCTGTTTAAGGAAAATTGCAATTTTCTGACGGTGATATATGATTCTGTTTATGTACGTCTCGAATCTTAAAAAGTGTGATGGCATATGTATTTTATTTGATAATTTGCTAGTTTTAACTCTAATGAATGGAAATAAATACATTTTTCAAACTTGTATCAGATAAAACTGCGAGTATGGAGTTACCTTAACAAACATTTAGTCTAACTCACTAGGGCCTGACAATCAATCTTCTATAATGTTACTAACAAATATTTAGTCTAACTCACTAGGGCCTGACAATCAATCTTCTATAATGTTACTAACAAACATTTATTCTAACTCACTAGGGCCTGACAATCAATCTTCTATAATGTTACTAACAAACATTTATTCTAACTCACTAGGGACTGACAATTGATTTTCTATAATGTTACTAACAAATATTTAGTCTAACTCACTAGGGACTGACAATTGATCTTCTATAATGTTACTAACAAACATTTATTCTAACTCACTAGGGACTGACAATTGATTTTCTATAATGTTACTAACAAATATTTAGTCTAACTCACTAGGGACTGACAATTGATCTTCTATAATGTTACTAACAAATATTTAGTCTAACTCACTAGGGACTGACAATTGATCTTCTATAATGTTACTAACAAATATTTAGTCTAACTCACTAGGGACTGACAATTGATCTTCTATAATTTGTTACTAACACACATTTAGTCTAACTCACTAGGGACTGACAATTGATCTTCTATAATGTTACTAACAAACATTTATTCTAACTCACTAGGGCATGACAATCGATTTTCTCCCTCAGGAAAGAGTCCTCAGACAGAGTATTTTTAGTTTCCCCTGTCACTTCATCAACAGGTCGTTTCTCAATGACTGCCTGAGTGGACTTGTACAGCATGAACAGAGATGAACCACCTCTCTCCTGCAACAGAAAATTTCAGAAATTGTGGATTCTGAGATTTTTGATATGGACTGAATAACTTGCAGCATTTTATCAACATTTTTAACTAACCATTAAATTGAATATAGATGTAAATCTAGATGTTATTAATAAATATATGTGCAAACAGAGTACGATTCAAAGGGCACTAGCTACAAATACAATGAGAAAACAAGAGGTGTTTTAGTGAAACACTTTGTTCCCGGTGGTCACAGAGAAACAAATGAAGTCCTTGTCAAAAGGAGACCATAGACCAAATATGAAAGCCCTACCTGAACAAGAATTGTTTGTAAAATATATATTCTCCCCTATGGTGCAAAATTGAAACAGGGTTATACGAATGCATCATTTAAATCATAGTAGTGCCAAACCAATTCAAGATGTTGAGCAGACAATATCTTCCTATGTCAAGAGTAGATTTACCATGTGACCTAAAAATGCATAGGAGTTATCTTCTCCCTATGATGTACCAGTGTACTAAGTTTGGTGTCAATCAAGAAAATGATTTTTAAAATATAGAAGACAATATATTACTATGTCCAGTTTAACCCTTAACCTTTGACCATATGAACCTAAATTTTATAAGGGCCACCTACTTTGTATGATGTACAACTGTACAAAGTTTTATGTCTGTCAAGCAAAGGGTTAAGCTATTGAATGGACAATATATTCTTATGTCCAGTTTAACCCTTGACCTTTGACCATGTGACTTCAAAATGAATAGGAGTCATCTACTCTTTAAAATGTATAAGTGTACCAAGTTTGATGACTGTCAAGCAAAGGGTTCTCAAGATATTGAGTGGGCATTATTTTCCTATGTCCAGTTTGACTCTTGACCTTTGACCCTGTGACTTCAAAATCATTAGGGGTCATCTACTCATTATGATGTACCAGTGTACCACGTTTGATGTCTGTCAAGCAAAGGGTTAAGATATTGAATGGACAATATATTCTTATGTCCAGTTTGACTCTTGACCTTTGACCCTGTGACTTCAAAATCATTAGGGGTCATCTACTCATGATGTACCAGTGTACCACGTTTGATGTGTGTCAAGCAAAGGGTTCTCAAGACATTGAGCGGTCAGTATATTCCTATGTCCAATTTGACCCTTGACCTCAAAATGAATAGGGGTCATCTACTCTTTAAAATGTATAATTGTACCAAGTTTAATGACTGTCAAGCAAAGTATTCTCAAGATATTGAGCAGATAGTATCTTTCTATGTCCAGTTTGACCCTTGACCATATGACCTCAAAATCAATAGGGGTCATCTACTCCTCACAATGTATCAGTGTACCAAGTTTAATGTCTGTTAAGGAAAGGTTTCTCAAGATATTGAGCGGACAGCATCTTCCTATGTCCAGAATGAATTGACCCTTAACCTTTGATCTGAAAATCGATAGGGGTCCTTTTCAACTCGTAACCAACCCACATATGAAATATCATTAAAATCAAGTGAATGGTTCTGAAGATATTGAGCAGACAACCTGTGATCTACCGATTAAAAAAGCAATATGCCCCTGATCTTCTTGGAAGGGGGGCATAATAGTTCAGGAGATATTGCTCAAGTTAACTTTTCATAAAAGTACGTCAAATTCCAAGGTCAGAAGGTCAAAAACTTTGGTATCAAAACAAAGGTCATACTTACAAGGAATGTACATATGAATCATGAAAGCCCAGGTTTATTACTCATTCAAAAAATATGAGTGTAAGGTTAAAGTTTCTGACAGACAAAATCAATATGCCCTCCAATCTTTGATAAGGGGGCATAAAATTCCAACGAAAATCCTCACTAAGATTTGTGACAGCACTGGAAAAACCCATTTCTATACATTTTGTATCTTACCTTTAAGTGAGGATAGAGTGAAACAGACAGCCAATGTGATAGCAGTCTCAGAGTGATGGACTCAAATCTGAAACGGTAAAAAGATCCAAACACAGTCTCAGAGTGATGGAATCAAATCTAAAACATACAGTTTAACAAGATCCAAACTAGTTTGTATTCAACTATCTTATCTAAAATTGATGCATAGTTCCTTTTCTTCATTAGAATCTATTAAGTTGGTCTGTTATTAAGTTGATCCATATGATGGCTGCATATCACATCAAGTTTTTGTATCACTACATGTTTTATGAAGTAAAGTCCATCATTCAATCATTCATATCTCAATGTAATGTCTACTCTGACAACTAAAATTCCTGTACCCGTTAAACAGTGTTTTGTGTGCCTTTTTGTTTGCAGAATCCACCAGTGTTGACAGCAAACAATTCACAATTCTGAAGAAAAAATGTAATGAAAATACATATTGACATCAATATGACAAATAATCACAAAATGCCCCAGTAATTCTTACCGCACAATGATTTCTGTGAGAGAAAATAAATTCACTTACTCAAAGAAATCTCTCATCTTTCCCATCATAACCACACTGAAGTTGGCTGAAAACTGTGCCCTGCAAAGATTTTCAAATACATACCCTCATTAGTATTTTTCTTGCATACACAGGGGGTACCTGTAAAGTGCGAAACGAAATCGAAACGAAACGAAACGAAATCTACCGAAACGAAACAGATAGTATAACCGAACTCTTTTAATCATAATAATTAAAAATGGTATCAAATCTTAGGCCCCTGTGAAAGTTACCACAGATGTAGGATTTCGGCTTGACTGATACAAAGTTTAAAAAGTTTGAAAGAGGGGAGAGGGTTAGGGTTACATATCGGAAGTTGATTAAATTCCATGTGCAATTAGTTTCGGATCCATAAATTTCAGAACGGAGGGTTACAATTTCAGAGGTCTGAGGAAACACACTAAACGAGGGGTGGGGTCGCCGGCGTTGGATCCGCCTTTGGGTATAGATACATTATTTGAAGAAGCTGGTGTCTGAGAAAGTTGAAAGCAGGAAGAACTCTTAACCCCTTATTTTATCTCTAACTGCTGAGGTGTGAGTACTTTCAATAATGGAAAAACATTAAATAGTATACCATATTATATGAATGCAATTCGGTAAGATATATATACATGTATTATTAAAATTATTATTGATATGCAGGGAGTCTAAAGATAACTCTACATTTAGGATGATGCTAAGACGGGGAATTGAAAACGAGACGGAAAACGGAAATGTGTTAATAATATCAGGAGGAGAGCAGCATCTTGTAAAATCAAAACAAGGGAAGCAGAGATTACAAAGAGAACGGGAGGACATACTTAGAATCCACCGTTTGATATACGACATACAAATACACAATATCCACATGTATACATAGATTTGTCTTTAGAGCAAAAAATACTGAAACATGTATTATGCCCAAAGGTGGATCCAACACCGTTGACCCCACCCTCGTTTAGTGTGTTTCCCCAGACTTCTGACTTATAAGACTGTAACCCTCCGTTCTGAAATTTATGGACCAAAACTAATAATTACACATGGTATTTAATCAACATCGGATACGTACTTTGTGCTTAATCACCTCCCCCCCCCCTTCCAACTTTTAAAACTTTGTATCAGTCAAGGCGAAAGCCTACATCAAAGGGGAGGCGAATTTTATTTATATGTGGTAACGTTCACAGGGGCCTAAGATACCGTTTTTAATTATTATGATTAAAAGAGTTCGGTTATATAATCTGTTTCATTTCGTTTCGGTAGGTTTCGTTTCGTTTTGGTACATTTCGTTTCGTTTCGATTTCGTTTCGCACTTTACAGGTACCCCATACACAGGTCCTTAATCACGCAAAAAGAAGGCGTAAAATGTTTTCTTTTCTTACAAATACATGTATTCACAACCTTTGCTAAGCAGAACTAGAACTGTCCTAATGGGACTAATACCCCCCCGCGGGGCATATAAGATGATGGGAAATATTTAATGCAAGCACGTTGAACTTCATTGTTGAACTTCTTTCCACTTCTTCAATTCCTGATTGACTTATGAGCATAAAACGGTATTAGAAATAAACTCTGGACAAATTGTGTCTATTACTACAAGTACAACCAAACCAGAAAATGTCCATAACTTCCATAACTGTTAAAATATTTCAATGAAAATAGAAGATGCACAACTACATTATATATATAAGATGAGAATAAAGTTTGAATCAAATCTGTTCAACGGTATTAGAATTAAACTCTGGACAAAGTGCGCAACCCCCAAAATGAAAAGAAAATGTGTGTAACTTCTATAACTGTTAAAATATTTCAATGAAAATAGGAGATGCACAACTACATAATATATAGAAGATGTGCATAAAGTTTGAATGAAATATGTCCAGCGGTATTAGAAATAAACTTCGGACAAAAGTGCGCAACCCCCAAAATGAAAAGAAAATGTGCGTAACTTCTATAACTGTTAAAATATTTCAATGAAAATAGGAGATGCACAACTACATAATATATAGAAGATGTGCATAAAGTTTGAATGAAATATGTCCAGTGGTATTAGAAATAAACTTTGGACAAATTGCGTCTACGAACAAACGGACGGACGGACGGACAGACGGATGGACGGACAGACGGACAAAGTGATTCCAGTATACCCTCCCAAACTTCGTTTGCGGGGGGTATAATAAACTCTGGACAAATTGTGTCTATTACTACAAGTACAACCAAACCAGAAAATGTCCGTAACTTCCATAACTGTTAAAATATTTCAATGAAAATAGAAGATGCACAACTACATTATATATAAGATGAGAATAAAGTTTGAATCAAATCTGTTCAACGGTATTAGAATTAAACTCTGGACAAAGTGCGCAACCCCCAAAATGGAAAGAAAATGTGCGTAACTTCTATAACTGTTACAATATATTTCAATGAAAATAGGAGATGCACAACTACATAATATATAGAAGATGTGCATAAAGTTTGAATGAAATATGTCCAGCGGTATTAGAAATAAACTTCGGACAAATTGCGTCTACGGACAAACGGACGGACAGACAGACGGACGGACAGACGGACAAAGTGATTCCAGTATACCCCCCAAACTTCGTTTGCGGGGGGTATAATTAGTATTCCTTTTCAGGTCTAAGTTGAAAGGTAAAGGTCACTTACTTGTCAATCAGAGTAATCTTGTGTTGTTTTTCCAGCGTACCAATCAGAGACTTGACAAAGTATTTATTAGTCATCAGCTTGTCAAACTGGTCCATGGCCTTCTCAACATTCTTGCTGGAGAACTGCATGAAACGAGATGTCTTTATAAAACACTTCACTCCGAGCTTGGCCAATTTCAATTGTCACTTGATAATAAATCTTGATCTTTATCAATCATGATGTTAATCAACTATGAAGTTTTTATCTTGTATTGTTTAAAGGAGCAGAGACGCGATTTGAGCTGAAAATGTTCAAATTTTATTTTTCCATTTCGAATGTTTAGAATGCCTAATTAAGGTATTTCTAATGGTCAGCAAAAATTTGAATGTTAGTTGTCAATTAAGGTACATGGAAGATAAAGAGCTCACAATTCCTTGTTATGTAAACAAGGCTCGTGCTATGTTTTTGTTTACATTAAGGTTAAATATACTCGTAAAAGTAATGTTTAAAGCAGTGGCTTTCGATTTACTTGTTTGGCACATCTCATTTTGTTTTAAACATGCTATTTTTTTTATTTAGCAATCTATATGTAAACAAAAACATATGGCACGAGCCTTGTTTACATAACAAAGAATTGTGAGTGCTGTATCTCACTTATAACTCATAACTGATATTCATATTTTGGTTGACCATTAGAAATACTTTAGTTAAGCATTGTCACTGTGGCCAAATGTCATATGGATACAAACATTTCTACGCAGGATACAATCGCGCTTTTAACATAGAGTACAACCAACCCTTACGGCAATTTACTATGGAGAGTGTAGATGTCCGTGAGGAGGGGTTAGAAAGTGGTCCATATTTTTCTTTATACAGAAAATTCTTAAGAATTATATACCCTATCAGTTAATGCAATGAATCCTGGTTTGAATGATATATAGCATTTGGTGAGATCCCCTACCATTTGCGCAAACACTTCAACACAGTTAGGAAATTTCGTATAAATTGCTCTCAGTCATTCGTTTTCTTCATTTTGTTAGAAAACAGAAAAACCCACCAAGAATTCAATTACATCAGTGAAAAGACAACATCTTTACACATGTATACCATAAACATTAGGAAGAAAGCTTTGCAATTAAGATGATTATTAATGATAATTAAAATATAATGCTGGATACAACCATTCTATGAAAGTATTGACAATTTGCAATGATGCATGTTTTTTAAAATGTCTTTTCTGATGCCATCTGGCATTTTGGTTATGTTTTTAAAATTTCAATATTGAACCTCATTATTTATTACAAGATATAGACGTTTATGACTGTTCAAAAGGGGAGAAAAATTTCAAGAGGGTTTTAGGACTGCCTTCCATGTCACCATTTTGAATAGCATGTAAAACAAAGGGGACAAGCTCGTTGTGTTATTACCACAAAAATAAACAAGAGGTACTGTGAGCAATGCTCACTAAGAATACCCCCTGCTTACTCCAATCTCCCAAAGAGTGTTGTTAATAGGTATAAATTACCTCTTTCCTGAGTGTAAAAAAGAAAGGGCATGACAAAACCTTGGGTAGTCTCTTTTCTAAGAGTGGCTTGACCTTTGGACCCCCAAATCGATAGGAAACATCTTTGTCCCATGGGTAGTCCATATGTATGATATGGTGACTGTAGGTGGAAAGGATAACGCTTTAGAGCCCGGAAACCATTGCATATACAGACGGACGGACAGATGGACAACCCAATTCCAGTGTAACCCCTCCCCCCCCCCCCCCCCCCCCACAACTTTGTTGCGGGGGTATAATTAATTCTTCTATCAGTGGGAATTCTCAGTGAGCATAGCATATGTACAGACCCTGAAGCGTACTACTACACCACTTGTATATGTACAGACCCTGAAGCGTACTACTACACCACTATATGTACAGACCCTGAAGCGTACTACTACACCACTTGTATATGTACAGACCCTGAAGCGTACTACTAGACCACTATATGTACAGACCCTGAAGCGTACTACTACACCACTTGTATATGTACAGACCCTGAAGCGTACTACTACACCACTATATGTACAGACCCTGAAGCGTACTACTACACCACTTGCAAGGAACGGTACGAAACGATTCTTGCACAGAACGGTGAACGGTTAGCATGAAACGCTGAACGATCTGCACGGAACGGTGAACGGTTTGCACGAAACGCTGAACGGTCTGCACGGAACGGTGAACGGTTTGCACGAAACGCTTTGCACGAAACGCTGACAACTTTTTAGGCGTGGCTTGCACGCTTTGTTAACGGTCTGCACGAAAAGGGAGGCGTGGCCTGCACGCTTTGATTTTTTCGGTATCATTTGGTTCAAATAGTTTCAATATAATTGCAGTATTCTAGATATTAAAAAAAGGTTGCGAAAGAAATGATAATGATTCATTATAAAATGATTGCTCATGTACGACGTGGTAAATTTCATTTTTGCTTATTAGATCAATAACACGTTGGAATGAAAACAAATGAATTCTTTTTTTTAATTTCGGAAATAAAAGAAAAATATTCAAAAATTACATCGTCATGGAATATTGATTAATCAAATTTTATTGATTCATTGTTCTCTTAAATTCATTGAAACTAAAAATGAAATGGTCGCGTCTGTTTCGCTATTTTGGTACATTCATTCTGAGTGTCGTTAAAATACATTTGCAATTTGTATATTCTAGTCCTCTTCCCAAAGACAGATGTTGAATAAACCTATACATTTTATATACATGTGTACGTGAATGAAAACATAAAATGATTTAAAGAAATTTCTCGTCAGGAAAGATTGGAATATTTTTGGGTGGGGAGAGAGTTGTGAACGGTCTGCACGAAACGCTAGGCATGACCTGCATGATTTGATTTTTTTTCCGGCATTATTTGTTTCATCCTGGGGTTAGTTTAAACAAGGAATAGTTTAGTGACTTACGAACATGTTGGAATAAAAGGAAATGAATAGTTTTTAACTTCGGAAATAAAGGAAAAGGATGCATAAATTGTATCATCATGGAATATTTAAGGAATGACTTTAATTCTGGGGCAAGTTATACGAGTATAACCTGGTTTGGGTCAGTTTACGCTTTATAATCCGCGAATTATTCAACTTTATTTATTCATTGCTCTATTAAATTCATTGAAAAAATCGCGTCTGCATCGCTATTTTTGTACATTCAATCTGAGTGCCATTAAAACATGTGTGCAATTTGTATTTGCAGGCCTCTTTTCAAAGACAGATCTTGAATAAACCTATACGTTTTTACATACGTGTACATGTATAACAACAGATAAAATGATTTTAAAAATTCTAAACGTAAGACTGGAACATATTCTCAGGCGGGAGGAGGGAGGCATTTAGACATAGAATTAGCCAGTCAATAAGAACCTGTCACCTTGGATAAGAAGGGAAAATACAAAACAAAAAGGAAACAATCAAAATATGATTGAAATAGATTGAGAAATAAATCATATAAATGAATGGATAAAACAAATAATGACCAACTACAGTAATAATCAAAAGATATGCAAGCGGATCTAACATCCAATTTTAATTAGATTGTTGCATTTGCTTCAACTTTAAACCTAGAAAACTGCATTCATTCTTGAGAGACAAACGATATAAACACCTCTTTTGTCATATTTCAATTGCCCCCGCCGATTTTCACACCTTCTGTACGAATGTTAATTTCAAATACACGGATTAGCTTACCTCTATTGTGGAAAAAAAGAACCTTGGAATTTGCGTAACAAGTTATACACAGGTCGGTCTTTGCATTATGCAGACAGTTCCGATAGACGATTTAGATGAAAATATTTTTTATTTAAAAAGAGAAACTTGATCATGCAAATGTAACAAGACAAATGAATTATTCCTATATACAAATAAAAGAAAATAAATAAAAAAAAATTAAATAAAAAGATAACGAGGGCAGATATATACATGTCTCTGCACTTCCTAGAAACTACCAAGGGTGAGAAAATGGTATCGGATTTTGTTCTGCCTGGTGGTTTTATAATAAACTGTTTTCTTTCGATTATTTACAGAATTTCACTATTGTAAGCCCGTCTTAGAGACATTTTGAAAAAATTGGTCAAATTCCCAACAATGTTTACCTGTCCTACATCCCATGCCGGAATGACTTGCACGGTCTGTACGTTTCTAATGGCGTGGTTTGAACGATCTGTACATTTCTATGGGTGTGGCTTGACCCTGCACGGAACGATTCTTGCACGAAACGATTCGCACGGAACGGTGAACGGTCTGCACGGAATGGTGAACGATTTGCACGAAACGCTGATGATTTGATAGTGTTTTAACGAGATGGAAAAAAATGTTGTAATTCGGATCATACAACTTTAAAGATTTGAAGTGTAGAAAGATGCCAGAGGACATATTAAGCAATTTTTCCTAACAAACTACGGATCTGGCATATAATACATTCTACATCTGAAAAATAGGGCACCACTAAACCAGTACATGATACGCCCGCATAAAAATAGGGCACCACTAAACCAGTACATGATACGCCCGCATACATTATTGACCCAGGAATTTGAACAAGAAAGGATTATCCACAAAAGGATTTCATAGGAGTTGCAATAACAATGTATTTTGAATTAAACAAACCTAAGTCCAAGGGCTGTAACTCCTTCAAAAATAGTGGGACAGCAATAATATCTACACATTAATTTTTGTGATCTTCCTTTTTACAAAGTTTCAATGAAATCCTCCAAAGGGTTTAAGAAGAGTTGCGAAGACAAGGTACTTGCATAGAATAAATGTAAGTCCAAGTGCCCTAACTCCTTCAAAAACAGTGGTGCAGCATTCCCCTTGTAATATGCACATCTCCACATTGCGACCTTTCTGTGTAACAAGTTTCATCAAAATCCCGAATACTAGGGAAAAAGTATCACTATTTCCATGGGCTATGAAATCTACAATACATTTCCTGTTCTGAATATCTAAGATAAATTCTAATGTTCAGCAACAGTATAAAACAAGATATGTTCTTAAAACTTCACTGCCCGCAAAAGTGCATACACTGATGAAAGGCTTTCAATAATAGGTGTATTAACATTAAAACATCAAAAGATGTACATCCTTTCCTGCTATTCCTAAGTATGCATTTAGATTTCTACAGTATCAACAAACTTACACATAAATACTATATAATAAGTTTGGCCCCACCCTGGGGTCAGAACCCTTACTCAGGGGATCATCAAATCTACAATTTTTAAATTAGTAAAAGAATATCTGCTCTATCCATTTAGTTTCAATTTAATATCAATAACACTAAAGAAGATGTATCTATTTAAGTGTTTTACACATAAACACTATATAACAAGTTGGCACTGCCCTGGGGGTCAGAACCCCTACCCCCGGGATCATGAAATTTACAATTTTGATAGAGGCCTTCCTGCTCTACATCAGTATGCATTTAGTTTTTTGTAAACTTGTGCGATTCTAGAGATGAAGATTTTTGAAAATTTGTCAATTTTGGGCAGTTTTTACCGTGCCCCTAAGGCCCCATGGGTGCAGGAATTCTGAAATTTACAATTTCTGTCTCCCTTGTTCCAAAGATGCTTCATACCAAATTTGAAAAGAATTGGAAAAGTAGTTATCAAAAAGAAGTTAAAAATGTCTATTCTTCATTCATTTAATAACAGTTACTGACCATTTTGGCCCCACCCTGATACCAAAACCCCTACCCCTGGGATCATTAAATTTACAATTTTGGTAAAGGACTACCTGTTCTTTCTAAATATCTATTCAGTTTCAATTTAGTATCAATAGCACTAACGAAGATGTTATTAAAGTGTTTTACACATAAACACTATATACCAAGTTTGGCCCCATCCTGGGGTCGGAACCCTACCCCGGGGATCATGAAATTTACAATTTTGGTAGATGCTTCCTTGCTGATCAGTACTATACTCATTTTCTCTGCTAGATGCCCAGGAGTAAAGAAGAAGACCTTTAAAGAAATACATCAATTTTACAGTTTTTACCCAAAAATTAAGGTCACTTATGGTGGAAGGTCATGAAATTTACAATTTCCGGTCTCCTTTGCCTACAGATGCTACATACCACATTTGGTCAAGATTGGCCCAGTAGTTTCTGGGAAGAAGTTGTTATCGGATGACACACGATGGATGCAGCTAGACCAATAGCAATAGGTCACCTGAGTCACTCAGGTGACCAAAAAAAACTCTAACTATATATAAGTTTATTTATATATATAGATAGAGTGGGTTTTTTCTTTTTCTATTTATATCTAGCTTAGCGCTCAGAGCCATGGCAGTGAAACTTCTTTAGTGTGCTAATGCCTGCCGCAATATGGGACCTTCGTTTTAAAGGTCATATATGAAAGACTGAGACCACTTTACACGAAATTTTCTAACTGTGTTGAGGTGTTTGAGCTAGTGGTAAGGGATCTGACCGGATGCTATATATTGTTCAAACCAATATTCATTGCCTCACCTGATAGGCTATATAATTCCATTCTGAATTTTATCTGAATAAAGAAAAATATGAGCCATTTTCTAACCCTTCCAAACGGACATCAACACTCTCCATAGTAAATTGCCGTAAGGGTTGGTTGTACTCTGCGTTAAAAGCACAATTGTATCCTGCATAGGAATGGCTGTATCAAAATGATGTTTGGCCATGGTGATTGTAGACAATAAAGATGGAAAAATAAAATTTGAAAATTTTCAGCTCAAATCGTGTCCATGCCCCTTTAAATGTGATGAGTTAAAGTTACTGACAAAGTAAGACAGTGAAAAAAATTGATTGATTGTATAATGCTTAACGTCCCTCCTGAAAATATTTCACCCATATGGAGACATCACTATTGCCGGTGAAGTGCCGCAAAATTTAGGCCTATGCTCAGCACTTACAGCCTTTGAGCAGGGAGGGATCTTTATTGTGCCACACCTACTGTGACATGGGACCCCGGTTTTTGCGGTCTCATCCAAAGACCGCCCTATTTAGTCCCATTTTACAACAAGCAAGGAGTATTGAGGACCTATTCCAACCCAGATCCGCACGGGAACAGTTAAAAAGACATACAAAACAAAAATATGGCCCCCTCTTACATGTATGTATTCTTTTCTATTGTATCAGAGTGCATTCATTTCTATCATATCATGCATGTATCATTTCTATTATATCATGTGTGTATTCTTTTTAATTATTTCATGTGTGTATCATTTCTATCATATCATGTATGTATTCTTTTCTATTATATCATGTGTGCATTCTTTTCTATCGTATCAAGTGTGCATTCTTTTCCATCGTAACATGTATGCATTCTTTTCTATCGTATCATGTATGCATTCTTTTCTATCGTATCATGTGTGTATCATTTCTATCGTATCATGTGTGTAACATTTATATCGTATCATGTGTGTAACATTTCTATCGTATCATGTGTGCATCATTTCTATCGTATCATGTGTGTAACATTTCTATCGTATCATGTGTGCATCATTTCTATCGTATCATGTAATTTTTTCTATCGTTATAATGTGTGTATCATTTCTATCGTATCATGTGTGTAACATTTCTATCGTATCATGTGTGTATCATTTCTATCGTATCATGTGTGTATTCTTTTCTATCGTATCATGTGTGTATTCTTTGCTATCATATCATGTGTGCATCATTTCTATCGTATCATGTGTGTATTCATTTCTATCGTATCATGTGTGTATTCTATTCTATCGTGTCATGTGTGTATCATTTCTATCGTATCGTGTGTATTCATTTCTATCGTTTCATGTGTGTATTCTTTTCTATGTGTTAAATGTTGAATTTTTTTATCGTATCATGCATGTATCCCATCTATCATGTAACATTTTAAGAATACCATACAGACCTAATTAGCTACTGGTTTCACTTTCGCTTTCTAGATAATCATCCCTCTTACCCCGCTGTGGTGGAAGAGGCTGTTCAGGGTGCCGGCCTCCACTTCCTTTGGGAACAGGATGTACTGGACGTAATTCTGGTAGGGGTGATACGGAATTCCCGTGGATATTTTGTTGGACTCAATTTTAGTGAATTCCATGAGTACCATCTCTATTCCATAAATATGACCCAATTAAAATCATTATGTAAATTTTATATAAAGGTCTAATGTACAGAGATTATCCATTTAATTACATCCAATCTGTAAAATATCCACATCAAATGAATATCCCCCCTTCCCCAATAAATAATCCATACCTGATACAGAAGTTAACAGAATAACTAAACTGAGCAAGTTTGTCATTTTCACTCTCATCAAAAAAGTTATTGATAACAATTAAAAGCAAGTTTATTCACAGCCGGTCAAATTCTGCAGAAAATTTAGTAAAGAAGGCTGACCTTCAATTTTCTTTAAGTTGCGAGCTCTCATTTTCCGGTGAATCAGGACAGAACCAATAATGACCACGACCAGAAGGAATCCTAAAACTCCTATTACAATGTACGTGACAGGTAGCAAATTTGTATACTCTAGCACTCCAACTGTTTGTTTCAAATTACCAACTTGGACCTGGAAAGAGATTAGAAAAATCATGTTGTTAGGAGACAACTTCTATACTCTGAGCATTTGATATTGAAAAATTATGTAGCTTGACATTAAAATGACTTTAAGTTACCCTGATATAAAGTTTGTCTTCCTGAGCCCTGGGGGCTGGTTCCCTTGATGGAGGTTGACAAACCAGCTCTGTGTCATTTAATCTGGTTATAGCACATTCTCCAGTGCCCACACCAATAAAATAATCTTCCTTTTTTGTCACAATGGCAAGATTTGCACCCTACAAATGATCAAACACTTCTAGAAACAATTATCAATGATGATCATAGTAAATAAATGCAGGAGCTACACACAAGGAACACGTCATAATTATCTCTTTTTTAGGGTGTGACAAATGGAAAAACTGTCATGGAATCAGTAAATATACTCCTTGATATTTACATGTGTATTTACATTATTTTTTTTCCCGAAAATTGAAATCCGATACTGACAATATACAGTTAAGAACTAAAAAAAAAAAACACCCAAAAAACAAGAGGTGTTTGTAAAACATATATGTCCCCCATGGTGCAAAATTGAGAAGGGTTATACATATGGATCATTTGATTGATAGTAACATCACCAATTCAAAATATTGAGCAAACAATATCTTCCTATGTCAGGAGTGGACTGAAAATGTGACCTAAAAATCAATAGGGGTCATCTACTCCTGAAGATATACCAGTGTACCAAGTTTGATGTCTGTCAAGCAAAGGGTTCTCAAGATATTGGGTGGACAGTATATTCCTATGTCCAGTTTGACCCTTGACCTTTGACCATGTGACCTCAAAATCAATAGGGGTCATCTACTTCTTGGGATGTACCAGTGTACTAAATTTAATGTCTGTCAAGCAAAGGGTTCTCAAGATATTGAGCAGACAGTGTCTTCCTTTGTCTGCCTTAATTAACGTACCCGCGTATATTGGATGATTATTGAGAAAATGTGAAAGACTGAAAAAATGTGTACTTCAGATTTTATATTACCAGTATTTCTCAATCAGTGTTTTTCAACTTTGATGGCGAACATAAGACATTCATTATAGTATTTGAAATATGTAGATTTTGGAATTTATTATGCCCTCCTTCAAAGAAGAGGGACATATTGCTTTGCACCTGTCGGTTGGTCTGTTGGTCGGTCAATTGGTAGACAACATGTTGTCTGCTCAATATCTTGAAAACCATTCCCTTGATCGTAGTTAGACCAATGTCTATATCCTGGGGCAGTGTGCTACTTTTCCATTTTCTATTAAGGTACATCCGTGATCTATTTATAACTTAGCTGCAGAACTGTAGCTCTCTGAAAAAAATATTTTGACTGAACAGAGAACATTGGGTTTGACACTAAGGCACGTCTGACCGACCGAGTCTACTAAATGATAGGTCCGGTCGGGTAAAATGTTGATTTACTAGTCCGACTGGTCGTGTTAAATAATAAACAAGAAACTACCAATCTTGAACCGTGTGGTGGAATAATCTCTATTTTTAGCTCTAATAAATAAGTCGGGTCGCCAGTGATGTTTTACGACATCTACTCGATGTTAATTTTAAACAGTTTATTTGAATTGACTATAATAAAGTGTTTATCAAGTTAATAAATTACGTCGTAAACGTTTGTCATTTACATGAAGTATTTAAATATGAAGAAACTATCAAGGTTTTTTTCTGGAAAGTTGGTCAGGGCTAGTGGATATAAAGTCAGGTCTAGTAAAAATCATTTGAAGTAGCCCGACTGGTCTAGTGCTGAAAAAAGTAAATGTCAAACCCTGGAGAGCAACAGTTCCACCCCTAATAAAAACCTTCGATTTACAGCGCACAAAAAGCTGCGCACGGTTGAGACCTGATATCGTTGTATTCTTGTGTTGCTGTCTCATAAATTTAATATAAAAAAATTCTTAACATATTTTCCTACTATAGTTGTGTCCAAACATACCTTCAAATATTCATTAACGCCCCATACGACCTGAGAAAACTCTCTCTGTTCAGTCAAAATATTTTTTCAGAGAGCTACAGTTCTGCAGCTATTTATAACTGTCATACAATGACGTCATATGGAAGCGCATGTTTGTCATGTTGTTATGATACAAAATGTTATCATGTAAACAAGGCCACATTTAAAAAATTGTTGGTTTGCCATAGCCCGAGGGTCATAAAAAATATTGGGTCGGTCGGTAGGTTTTTTTTTTTTTGGTTTTTTTTGCTGAAAATATATTGAATATCAAAACTGTTTTTATATATTGTGTTCTTTTGATACTTATGCAGAACTGTCAGAAACCTCTCTAAAAAGTGCAGTTTTAACTTCATGTTTATGTATAGCTCATATATCATTTTGTTATTCCGATATGTTACTTGTTTTGTGGGTGTTTGTTTTCCAGGTCTTGAATAGGTCCATTGTTTTTTCAAATTTGTCTAGAGTCTTGGTTGCCATGATTTTACTCTCAATGGCCAATGTAACATGCATGTATTATGCAACTGAAACTTGGTAGCATTGTTGTTGAACTAAAACATTATTCATATAAACTCAACACATTTTCATGTTCAATGATGTTGGTCAAATGATTTCTGGCTCCACGGTACCTCGAATTACCAAAATGCCCGTGATTTATCGAAATGCCTCCAGAAATACCAAAAGGCCCATTAGAACTAACGAAATTCCCCTTTGAATCAATTTTTTAAAGTTAAATTGAAAGATTAGGGATTGATTCAATGTGTAAAATATGTACCACCTCTGAAGAAAAAATAACATTAAAAGAGTCATGTTATTAGAATTTGTGTCAAGGTAACTCGTGTTATTTTTCTTTCATTTAGAAGAATGTGTTCAACCATTATTTCCTAATCATTATATATATACATTGCTTAAGTTGAATTAAATCAACATTCAGATATATTTTGCAATTTAAACAAATATTGTATAGGGGAAAAATCGTCGGTGATATACATGTATAAATTTTACTACAGTTATCTTTCTTTGAATATCGTGAATACGAGAATTGAACACAATGTGAATTGAATTTCCTAAATTTACAATCACAATTTTAATAATGTTTTATCATAAAAGATTAACATATATAAACTTAATATGCATTAATGTATATAATTAGAGGGGAATTTCGGTACTTTTAGGTGGTATTTTGATAACTAATTTCTGTGGGCATTTCGGTATATTGCGGGCATTTCCGAATTCGGGGTACCCATTTACGTTTTCATCGGACACTGTTGTTGTTTGTGTCCATAATTATCGACTGATACTTCATCGGATACATAAAAACCTACCGACCGACCCAATATTTTTTATGACCCTCGATCGGGCTATGGCAAACCAACATTTTTTTAAATGTGGCCTTTACGTAATAAAAACAACATGCAATGTTCTTGATGTTAAGAAAAGTATCCCACGAAGACCATTGTTTACTTTCTGTTTTTGCTCTTTCCAAACTTGCATCTTAAACGAGGAATCTCATTGGATGATTTAATTTAACTAGCTTATTGCGTCATCCCCTGTCCTAAACCCATGTTTTGAATGGTGACTGATGTCAAAGGCCAGGGTTAGTGCGAGGTAACGAATCAATAACCCTTGATTTGTGAAGATGAACCAAATGCGGATAAGAACTTGAAAGAAAAACGGAAGTCGGAAAATCGAGGAAAAAAAAAACTTGGCCGAAATTATGTCAATAAAAACTTTCCAGTAGGGGGGTTAAAAAGGGACTGGTCACGCAATGGCAAACAAACTACTTTTTAATTTTGGCCCAACCAAAATAGTTTTTAAGAGTTAGTAGCTCCTCCCTGTGTAGGACAGATTTTAAAAAAATATACAGTTTATGTGCATAAATGAAACATGACCGGTGTAATAAGTGACACTCAAATATTTCAAATAATCAAATGTAATTTCATCGGATGAATTATGGTAATTTATCAATAAATGCAAACTATATACACAGTAAAACACACTTGTGATGAACACGCTTATAATGAATTCATGCTTATTGTGAAGTGATATTTATTCCCCTATGAGAGGAAAACTAGAACGGTCCTTTTGGGACTAATACACCCCCCAGGGCACACTATATAATGGATAAAAACAGACTTCCTCAGATCAAATCAGAAGTTCTCTAATCAGATGGTCATCTAGTATATTGTGGGTTTTTTTTTAATTGAAAATGTTGCTTTTTCAAAAAATCAATCAAATATTAAAAGATTTCTGGTGATGCTCAATATAAAGACTATGCCAATAAATAAGATTTTTAGAGAATTTAATTGTTTATTATCAGTTCTCTTCAAATGGTACATGGTTTAAAATTGGTTAAGTATGAAGACCCCCCCCCCCCCCCCTCCTTCACTATTAATATATTCACTATAAATCAAAATGTGACCCTTACAGAAATGAGATGTACCCGAAAGGTACCCAAAATGTATCTGTAAGGTACCCGAAGCAACTTTTTCCTTGAAAAATGTACCCAAAAAGTACCCGCAAAAAACTTAGACATTTTTCGACAGTACCCGGAACGTACCCGACTATTGTAAAAAGTACCCAAAATGTACCCAGATTAAAAATTGAAAAGTTAAAATGTACCTGAAATGTACCCAACAGAAAAATATAAATGTTCAAATGTACCCGAATTGTACCCAGGGTATCAATTAAGGAAGTTAAAATGTATTCGATATGTACCCACTTTAAAGTTACTAAGTTGAAATGTACCCGAAATGTACCCAACAAAAAATATTAATGTTGAAATGTTTACCAGAAATGTACCCTGGGTAAATTAAAAAGTTAAATTGTACCCGTAATGTACCAACTTTAAATGTGACTATTGAAAATGTACCCGAAATGTACCCATTTAAATAAACCTTGTCATTTCACAACAGATACAAATAATATGAAAATAAACATTAAACAATTTCACAACTGATTTTGAAATAAGAAAGCTTTTATAGTGAATTGTACCAGTATTATGTACCCAACTTCAATCTGGCGTGGTTTTTTTTTTATTGATGTATGTATGTTGTAGACATTTTTTGTTTAAAAAAAAAAAATATATATATATATATATATATATATATATATATATATATGAAATAGTGCAAATCCTGTTGATGTTAATGAATTTTAATTTATCTATAAAAAGTTTTTTTTGTTCTGCCATTAAGGTAGCTATAGTATTAAAGAAAATCTGAAGGATTACATGAAGGGATCCATCCCTAAACCTCTAAATGGAAAGCTATTTTCCATTTTTAAAAACATAACAATTAAAAATAAATAATTGTAGAGACCTAGTAGTAAGATATAGTCTTGAGAACTTGATAATGCTACATGATTGTTAGTCTGCAGCAATTTCATAAGAAAAAATTATCTGACAGTCACTGAATTTAATTATATATTTGGTAAACAATCTGTATATATCATGATAATACATACATATATGGATCTATCTGTATTTGATTTTTTTTTTGGGGGGGGGGAGTGGTTTTTTTTTTTTAATATTGATATACACTGTATGTCAAAAGATGTCCCTGCAGAAGGAAATTATTGAAGATCATCATATTATTTTTATAAACTAGTTAACTTATTAATTAATTAACCAATCAATTCAGAGCGGGTCTTCACAGTACTTGGCTCTAACAACCGTAAATTGAGATCGGGTTCCTGATAAAAAGCATCGGGTGTGCACTCCGAGTTCCCGCGCATAGTCAGCATGCAGACCATGCAGACGCCATTTTTATGATGTTGTGACCTACCGTAAACATTATGAACAGACATTTAAGAATAGCCTTCAACAGGGACCCGAGGGAGTTCGTGGTGTTATCCTGAAGAGACTCCCAACCATTAAGTAAGTGATTTACACACTAGTGTATTTAGTAGATTCTTTGACTTCATGCCAGTCATGATCACTGATAATCCGAAATTCCTCCGATTCTTATCCCTTTCACATTTGTGTCTGATGATCTTCACTGCACATAGCATATAAAGAAAGCAAGGGTAACAGTCAGAGGTATCTTGAATTATGTAACTCATGTGTCTTTTGTAAAGTAGGACAATGAAATTCACTAACTAGTCTAAATGCGTCTATTGTCGGACACTTAGACGATTTTCATTTTCTACCCGGCACTTGATAACCCGCGATTTGCATCAACTAGATATCTACTCGCTAGACACAGCAATGCTATTTCATTTGTAACACCTCATAGTTTAACCACTCTTATTATGTACAAAGCAGGTCAAACTGAAATAACTTAAGTAACGTCGGCATTATGTTAAAATCAGCTCGATCCGCTCCTTTATTTTTATGTTGTCGCAATACGAGGAGCGGATCGAGGAGCTGGTTTTAATCAGATTGGTCCGAAGGAACAGTAAGAGTTATCAATTGACAAGTAAAAATTTAAGTTGATAGCACAAGTGACCAGTGATTAGAAATATTTATTTATGGTCCTGTAATTTGGTTATAGGAAGGTCTTTGGTATCCTTTGATTATTTACAATTTCATTTCTCTTTCAGAATATAATTCATGATGGATACAGAATTTATATGGTGTGACCACTGACCAGACTGGTTTTAATATGCCATTCTGAGAATTACACTATGCAGACCTGGATCAATGTTTATATAGTTCCAAAATGAGTTTACTCTGAATGACACTTCAGTTCATGCACATTTTAGGTAAGTCCAATGAGACTGCTAGGCCTATATGTATAGTGGATGGGAAGTCCATGACCCTGATATGTCTTAAATTTGTTTGACAGCAAGCCAAATTGGGATGACTTTAATTCCACTATCAGTTTCAAATCACTGATTTAATTTGAACAGATCATACAAACTGTTTCTATTAATTTTAAATAGATATATAACATGCCCACAAAATAATTGCATTATTATTTTTTTTAGAATGTACGTCATCAATGTTCTCCCAAAGGAAAGTGAGCAAAAACTTATCCAGAGAATCAACAGCACATTTTTGTGAAACTTTTTAAAATGCGCAGGTAATATTGCTGTTAAAATATTTTGTATCCTATGATCTGTAATAAAATATAAGTGGCATATTGATATAACTTTAACTTAGTTATAACTTTTCAACTAAAATGGGTAGGGATTTTATATTTGCCATTTTTATTCTTTGTGACAAGAAAATATTTTTATATATATATACAAACTGTATATATAAGTACCTCATTAATGACCTTTTGACCTTTCTGATGGTACCAAATTTGATCTTCTGACCTTGACATGAATTTTGACCTACTTGTCTTGAAAAGCGTTAAGTTTGGGGGCATCCATGGTTCACATTCATGTCTTGTTGCTGTTAAGAATGATTATCTAGCACAACCATTTAATGCAAAGTTAGATAAGTTAAAATATTTTCATTGCAATCTTGGTATTGTATTGCATGTGGTAATCATTTATGATGAAAATGTTTTTTTTAATTTCTTTCATTTATGCACTTATTTACATGTATTTGTTAGATTTTAATCGAATTAATAATAAAGGAAAAATATCCAAGAAAATATAATATATAAGTATATTTAATCTAGAAGGTTACAAGAGACTAAACGGGTGTAAAATAAAGATAATTTAAAGCGTCGAGTCAACTGAATTAAAGACAAAGAAAAGTGCAGTATAAACTACATTCGTATTGTGATTTGGTTTTATTATATTTCATTAAATGGGTTTTTTTTTTTATTTGCAGGAGAAATAGGATTACGAAGAAGAGAAGCTTTGTCATAATTTTTATAGTATGAATTAAATGCAATTTCTCATATATTAAGATTCTTCATTTTTTCAGGACACATGGTTGGTAATATTCATGAAAACTAGCAGAACTCCAGTACATTTGAAGTGTTAGTCAAGCATACTTTAGGAGAGGCACGCAAAGTCTGGAAAATGCCATAAATGGTACCCGAAAAGTGCCTAAAATGGCACCCAGAGTGTACTTAAAATGGTACTTATGCTGTACCCGGAATGTACCCAAACGTATCTAAAATGGCACCGGGTTTGTACCCAAAATTGTACCTGTAAAGTACCTATAATGTACCTAAAACGTACCTAAAATCACACCGGGTTTGTACCTAAAATTGTACCCGTAAAGTACCTATAATGTA